>NC_086447.1:376763524-377063524 GCF_028390025.1 Pseudophryne corroboree | reverse complement strand
CAGCTCAAACCAGTAAGGAGAATTGAAAATCTCTATCAGTTTCAATGTTGTAATTTAAATACTGACTACAATGTAACAAGTTCTGGGCTTCAAGCCAAGAAGTAGCAATATGTTTCTAATATCACTCTCAGACATAAAATGCCAGCTTCAACCCACCTCGGACCCAGGACACAGAGCACAAAGTTGACGCCGGGGTTACCCTTTCATACATGTGTGACGACCCAATTATTACTGGGTCAACCCCCTTCACACCAGACCCATGTCTTCCAGTGACCCGTGTCTTCTGGCATTAATTGGGAGTTTGGAGATTATCTCTTCTCCAAGCGCTACTGTCCACAGTCGATCATTTTTTTTAGGGGTCACCAAGACCTTGGTTGCACCTTTCAGACCTCAGCCGGGTCGTCTACTTGGGTTGCACATCCTGGGAAAAAGCCTGTGTCATGTACCTAGGACTCTCAACCCGGATAGATCTTTTCAGACATAAACCGGACCTGGTCGATGCACTTTCACCGGCAAAAAACAGGGTTTTAGGTTTATGTCTGAAAGGGGTATAAATGAACTCCGTGTGCAGGTGAGTTTACTGTGTTTTAAGACTTGCTGACAAAATGCAATGCACACAAAATGTTTCTTTTCAGCACTACTCTCTTCACGGTTACTTTCTCTAAGAGTACAGTGGGGCTAACAATTGTTATGGCAGTTTTAAATGAGGGTGTTGTCCTAAAACATGTATTTGTAGATAGTAAACTCGATTTCTCTACTTTGCTTCACTATTTCTATAACAGCAGAGTCTATCTTAGTACATAGTGAGGCTTGAGCCAGGGCTACAATTTAACTGTCACACCCCTCCTCTGCTACTTGCTTAGTGGGTGTCAAGGCTGTTGTAATGGGCAATGAGGCTGCTAACAGAGTAGTCCCAAATGTATTAAGTCTTAACAAGAGATAAAGTGGAGACGGATAAATAGTGATAAAGTACCAGCCAACTAGCTCCAAACTGTCATTTTTCAAATACAGCCTGTGACATGGTAGTTAAGAGCTAATTGGCTGGTCATTTATCCCTCTTTATCCATGGCCGCAACTAGGGGGGGGGGGGGGGGGGCACGTGACCCGGGCGCCGGCTCAAAGGGGGCGCTGACAGAACTGCCACAAGTGACAGCATGCACTGCTGAACAGCGCCGGATCAAAGGGGGTGCTGACAGTGCTTCCGTGAGTGACAGAACGCATTGCTGAACTGCGGCGGATCGAAGGACAGTACTGCCGCGAGTGGCACCGGTGCCATCCCCACTCCACCAGCAACAGGTGATCTGCATCTGCCTGACAGGCAGGAGGCTCCCGGCTGCTCTGATTGCAATTATATGTCAATCAAAAGCAGCAGCCGCACTGCCTCCTCATTATGCTTCCCGGCCATCGCTGTCATAGCCACGATCCGGCATGTAGTGGGTGAAACGAGTGGCTGTGCTACTAAGAAGTCTGCTAGAATGCTGATTGGTGAATAGTACTGGCCAATCACAGTGATGAGAGGGCTACACGCTGATTGGTGGATGGCTAGTGTTATTCACCAATCAGAGGGCAGTAAGATGAAGAGCTCAAGGCAGACTGCTGGAGAGCTCGTCTGCAGAAAGGGTGAGTTATGTGATTGGGTCGTCCCATAGAGCTGAGGTCTGATTAACATTGTGAAAGATTTACATTCAATTGTTATTGGGCTGTTGATCTGACTATACAGGGCACATCCTTGTTTTGTGGAAATAAATAACTTTGCTTGAGGGTTTAAATAGAGGATCAAAAGGCACAGAGAGAAGTGTGTGTGTTGGAGCCGTTCAGTGTAACCCAGTGTGTGTGCTGGAGCAGTGCAGTGTAACCCAGTGTGTGTGCTGGAGCAATGCAGTGTAACCAGGTGTGTGTGCTGGAGCAGTGCAGTGTAACCCAGTTTGCGTATGTGCTGGAGCACTGCAGTGTAACCCAGTTTGTGTATGTACTGGAGCAGTGCAGTGTAACCCAGTTTGTGTATGTGCTGGAGCACTGCAGTGTAGCCCAGTGTGTGTGTGCTGAAGCTGTTCAGTGTAACAAGGTGTGTGCGTGCGCTAGAGCAGTGCAGTGTAACCCATTGTGTGTGTACCGCAGCCATTTAGTGTAACCCGCTGTGTGTTTATGTTGGAGTAGTGCAGTGTAACAAAGTGCGTGTGTGTATGTGTGTGTTGGAGCAGTGTAGTGTAACCTGGGCTGTTTCTAGCCAATTTGGCTCCCAGTGCGAGATTTCAAAATGCGCCCCGCCCCCATTGACATTAAAAAAAATGTGCCCCCCCCTTAGCTATAAAAAAGAAAAAGCATGCACCTGAGGCAGACACCCGCGTTCACGGCAAGGAGGTGTGGCCTCATTAAAATGGGCGTGGCCTCATCTGATATCATCACGGCCACCACAGGGAAATAAATAAATAAATCAAAAGTCCCCATTTTACACAGTACGGCAGGCAAGAGTCCCCATGTTGCACATTACAGCAGGCACGTGTCCCCATTTTACACAGTGCGGCAGGCAAGTGTCCCATTTTACGCAGTACGGCAGGCCAGAGTCCCCATTTTACACATTACGCAGGCAAGAGTCCCCATTTTACACATTACGCCAGGCAAAAGTCCCCATTTTACACAGTGCGGCAGGCAAGAGTCCCCATTTTATACAGTACGGCAGGCAAGAGTCCCCATTTTACACAGTGCGGCAGACAAGAGTCCCCATTTTACACAGTGCGGCAGGCAAGAGTCCCCATTTTATACAGTACGGCGGGCAATAGTCCCCATTTTACACAGTGCGGCAGGCAAGAGTCCCCATTTTATACAGTACGGCAGGCAAGTGTCCCCATTGTACACATTACGCAGGCGAGAGTCCCCATTTTACACATTACGCAGGCAAGTGTCCCAATTTTACACATTACGCAGGCAAGAGTCCCCATTTTACACAGTACGGCAGGCAAGTGTCCCCATTTTATACAGTACGGCAGGCAAGAGTTTGTTTTTGTTTGTGTTTGTGTATGTATGTATGTGTATAATTGTTGTGTGTTTTTTGGAGGAGGGGGCGCACCAAATTACAACTTTGCCCCGGGTTCCAAAAATCCTAGTTTCAGCCCTGCTTTATCCATCTCCACTTTATCTCTTGTTAATGCTTAATACATGTGGGCCCTTATGAGCTATCTGGGGTGTGAATTTGTTTATCTCAAGGCTCTTTCTGGTCCACTGCTAGGCTCACCACTGTTGGCCTGGCTCCATGGGGCAATTCTAAGGTCTGGGAGGTGATTTACCCTGATTCACAGCTGCCCAATGCTGTACTTACTGATGTTCCTCTTCTCAGATTGGTTCTCTGCTCAGCCTGGTCTCTTTGCATACAGTGTATAATTTCCAATAGCCCTGCCTCCAGTTCTGCCATCACTCTTTGTCCAGAATAGCTGTACAAGTTACTGGGGGTGGGATGCATCAAGCATCGCATTTTGCATGCAATGCATCTTGCCACTCATCACATACATATCAACATTTATTAATGCCGTATGCATGAATATTTCTGCAAAGGACTGCTTTCCCAATGAGAGCTGTCCCTTGCAGTGTGGGAACGTTTGGGTGATAGACCCAGGAGTCCGTCTGCGACTGTGCCATATATGTAATATGTCAAATCAGAAAATGTTTATAATTTTTTCAGGAAGACAGAAATACAACTTTAATATATAGACTTATGGCCAACTGCAAACTAGGCAGCTGGTTATCATCTTACCATCATGATAATGGGCCTGTTTTTATGTTCAGGCCTGCAGCTATAGCCCATGTACTCCATTTTGAATCTGGTCCTCAGTGTTGCTAAAGAACATGTCTATACAAGGTTTGTGCATACACACTGTGGCAAAATTTCCATGAGATGCTGACTACAAATGCACTTTTGAGCAAATTTAAGGGCTGTATTTATTAGTCGGCAGGTTTTAAAAGCTTACAATTTTTGGTGGTTTTGACTGCTCTGTTGACAACAGTAATAATAATGAATCAGAACCATTCCATTTAATATTACTGTATTGCCATTCTAAATCTCGCAAGAAAAACTGACGAACATCGTCAGCTGTGAAAACCTACCACTTAGTCCTAAATCTGGCCCCCAATGTCCAGGAGAATTAGGCATGTCAGGCTTAGAAGAAATCACTGTATACTACTAATACTGGTGTCAGCGCAAAGATCAAACAGTACCTGTATAAGTCATATACAGTTTTTGAAATTTGTTAATCCTTTGATTAATGATCCAGTGAAAAACAAAGACATCTGAGCATAAACAAGAGGAATGTGTGATGATGACAGTAGTTTCCACTGACATTCCTAAAATGACTTGTGTTCCTGTAATAAAGGAAGCTGCTATTGATGATTGTGTAGTAACGTTGGACCTATTCCTGAAAATGTAGACAAAGGGCAGTTACTTGTAGTTATTTATAGTGAGACATTCACTAAGAAAGGCAAATTTTACAGTTGTAATCATTTATGCCTGTTCTTCCTTAATAGGGTGGTTCCCCATCATGTAATAAGCTAAAATGTATGTTAGCCATTTCTAGATAAATATGTTTGAACTTCTAATGCAAAATTCTATGGGCTACATTTTTTTTAAATGGGGGTTAGTAAAAATGGGGTCAGTTTAGCCATTCTGTAGAAAAGTGGACATATTAATGACTGGCATCCACCAGCTCGGGTTTCTGCCTATCACATTAATCATTATTAATTTTATGTGGTACTGGGACAACAACCAGGCACCCCTGCAAGTTTGATAACCACTGCTGTAAACAAAATATATAATATTTTAGATCAACCAATAATATAAAAAAATGGAAAACAGTATGACGTTTACGGGCATATTTTTCAAAAAATATTTGCAGAATACTTGCAAAATATCAAGTATGCCCGAATGTACATTATCTATGTGGGACTGCAGCATATATCATAGATATTGCTGCGATCCCCCATTTTTGAGTGCAACAGCAGCCCTCTTAGGTTTCTGTGGGGGCTGCTTAATTTTGCATTCTTCAGATGGTGTTAGCCGATTAGCCTATAACACAGGTTCTCAAACTCCTTCCTCGGGACCCCATACAGTTCACATTTTCTAGGTCACCTGTGGATTTTTAAAATGTGACAGTTGGTGGTACACAGTGCACCTGATGGGCGACCTGGAGAACATGAACTCTGTGGGGTCCTGACTCCTGAGGACCGAGTTTGAGAACCACTGGCCTATAGGCTACACGGGCACTCGCACATGCATGGTCAACAGGCCACACATGAGCAGTTGCACAGTGGGGTTCCAAAGGAGAAGTGAATGATCACTTCACTCCACTGCTAATACATCACAGGGATGGGCTTCAATCAGAGCCCAGGTTCTAGCATGAATGTATTTTGTTAAATTTCAGTGAAACTTAATTTTTTTCATTGTGGCGATAAGACATTAGGTCTTAAGGTCTAAAACCCAATAATTAATAAATATGCTCATCATAGTAACATAGTAACAAAGGAACATAGTATTTGAGGTTGAATAGAGGCAAATTGCCCATCGTGTTCAACCTGTTTTAAGTTGTGATGTTTCTACATACTTGCTAAATAATGTTTTATGACTAGTTAGCTACTATAACTCATGTTACCCCCAGATTAACCACGTTTATATTTTAAGTATTATTATAACCTTGGATAGCTTTTTCATTCAGAAATTTATCTATTCCTTTTTTAAATCCAATTACAGAGTCCGCCATTACCACCTTCCCTGGAAGGGAATTCCACATCCTGATTGCCCTAACTGTGAAGAACCCTTTCCTCCGTTGCGTTCGGAACTTTCTCTCCTCCAGTCGCAGCGAGTGCCCACGTGTCCTAAACTGTGTTCTTTTAATAAATAATTCCTCTGATAACTCTTTGTGATGTCCCTTTACATATTTGAAGATATTAATAATATCTCCTCTTAGGCGCCTCTTTTCTAGTGTATGCATATTCAGCCTGGTAAGTCTTTCCTTATAGTCCAATCCTTCTAGGCCTTTAATCAATTTAGTAGCTTGCCTTTGAACACTTTCGAGTTCACTGATGTCTTTTTTTATACAATGGTGCCCAAAACTGAACACAATATTCCAGGTGCGGACGTACCAATGCCTTATACAGCGGCATGATTACATCCGCCTCCCTTGTCTCAATTCCCCTGTTTATGCACCCTAGCACCTTACTTGCCTTCTTTACTGCGTTTTGACATTGTGTACGGTTATTAAGCCTATTATCAATGAATACCCCCAAATCTTTTTCCAACTCTGTTTCCCCTAGGCGTTCCCCATTTAATATGTAGGATGCAAGTTTGTTTTTAGTCCCAAAATGCATAACCTTGCATTTGTCTGTATTGAACCTCATTTTCCATTTAGACGCCCAGAGTTCAAGTTTAGATAGATAATTCTGCAAGGACTCCACATCCAATTCTGAATTAATTACCATACACAGTTTAGTATCATCTGCATAGATTGACACTGTGCTTTCCAGGCCTATTTCTAGGTCATTGATAAATTTGTTGAACAGTAGTGCTCCGAGTACGGACCCTTGTGGTATTCCGCTGACTACTGGGGACCAGGTTGAGGACTTCCCGTTGACCACTACTCGCTGTACCCTGCTATCCAACCAGCTGCTTATCCATGTGCAAATAGTTTTTCCTAGGCCAATCTCCTTTAATTTGATCATCAGCCTCCTGTGAGGAACTGTATCGAAGGCTTTTGCAAAATCTAGGAAGACCACATCCACTGCTTTTCCTTGATCAAGATTATTGCTCACTTCCTCGTAGAAGCTAATTAAGTTAGTCTGACATGACCTGTCCCTCACAAACCCATGCTGGTTCTTGCTAATAATCCTAGCGGACTTTAGATACTCCTGTATGACGTCCCTTAGAATTCCTTCCAATATTTTCCCCACTATAGATGTTAAACTAACTGGTCTGTAGTTTCCCGGAAGATTTTTGGATCCCTTTTTAAATAATGGCACTACCTCAGCTATACGCCAATCCTTCGGTACCATGCCTGATCTAATTGAACTATTTAAAATCAAGTATAGGGGTAGTGCTAGTTGTGAACTAAGCTCCATAAGAACCCTCAGGTGAAGTCCATCAGGACCAGGTTATTTATTAATCTTAATTTTGCTTAGTCTCTCCTGGACTACTTCTTCGCTTAAACAAGTATCTAACCATGAATCATTACTGTCACAATTGTTATGCTCTACTCCCACCATCAGTTCTTCACTGGTGAATACTGATGAAAAGAATTTGTTCAGTATTTCCGCTTTAATTTCGTCATCATTTATCAATTCTCCTAATTCATCTTTTAATAGACCTATATTCTCCTTTTTTAACGTTTTACCATTTATGTATTTAAAAACTTTTTAGGATTGGTTTTACTCTCTATAGCGATTTGCTTTTCATTTTCCATTTTAGCTGCTCTTATTGATTTTTTGCATTTCTTATTACACTCCTTGTAATACTTGAAAGACTCCTCCTTTCCATTAGATTTAAATGCTTTGAAAGCCCGCTTTTTTTTTATCCATTTCTGCTTTAATCTTCTTGTTAAGCCACATCGGTTTGAGTTTAATACTCCTGCATTTACTGTACATGGGAATAAAGTTATGAATATTGCTATCCAGTAACCCTTTTAAAACATCCCACATTTCTGAAGTGTTCTTGTTATTAAACAGAACCTCCCACTCTATGTCGTTAAGTGCACATCTAAGCATACTGAAATTAGCCTTCCTAAAGTTAAAAGTTTTGGTGGAACCCCTGTAGCTATGTTTCCTGAAACTGATGTCGAATGTGATCATATAGTGATCACTGTTACCCAAAGTCTCCCCAACTTTAGTGTTTGATATAATGTCCACATTATTAGTAATTACTAGATCCAGGGTAGTTTTACCCCAGGTTGGGTCATCGACTCATCGAATGTATGGAAACTCTTTTGTGGAACACTCTTGGTTTACAATATTAAAACCAGTGGCGTCAGAATGTGGGTGCAGGGGGTGCGTCCTGCACCCGGGTGTCACCCGCCGAGGGGTGACACCAAAGTGCCGGCTCCTGCTCAGTGACAGGAGCCGGGTGTTGCACTGTAATATTACGTGCAGCAACCCGGCTCCTGTCACCATGTTGAAGCCGGCACTAAAGAAATTCCAGTCTCTGGGGTCATGCCGCATCTCCCGGACCCCCGATCTATCAAAAACAGGGGTAGGGACGCGAAGCCACGCCCCGATCCCCAAAGCTATGCCCATTTTTTCAGTCAGCCGCCCCGGGTGTTTGAGAGGTGAGTGACGCCTCTGATTAAAACATTACTTTTATTATAATAATATGAAAATTAGGGTTATTTTAGACAAGCAAATATAAACAAGTCTATTCAAAACTACATTTACAGCACTTTCTTCAGTATCAAGCTGAGAAAAGAGTGGAGAAGTGGCCCATTGCAACCAAGCAGCTTTAAGAAAGTATTCATCAAATACGTACATTCTATAAAACGATAGGTAGATGCTTATTGGTTGCTATGGGCAACTTCTCCAATGGCCCACTTTACTCTTTTCTCTGCTTGATACATCAACCCCTAAGTACAATGGCTCTGCATAGCTTCATCTGACCATCTATTAGTAGTCAGTCGAAAGTACCTATCTGCAGATTCAGACTGGCCCACAGGGGTACAGGGGAAACCCCCAGTGGGCCCCGCAGCCTGAGGGCTCACCCCATCCTTTAGGGATCAGGTTCCAGACTGTGCACTTTCATTATACATACATTTATGTTACTTTATACTAGAGATGAGCGCCTGAAATTTTTCGGGTTTTGTGTTTTGGTTTTGGGTTCGGTTCCGCGGCCGTGTTTTGGGTTCGAACGCGTTTTGGCAAAACCTCACCGAATTTTTTTTGTCGGATTCGGGTGTGTTTTGGATTCGGGTGTTTTTTTCAAAAAACACTAAAAAACAGCTTAAATCATAGAATTTGGGGGTCATTTTGATCCCAAAGTATTATTAACCTCAAAAACCATAATTTACACTCATTTTCAGTCTATTCTGAATACCTCACACCTCACAATATTATTTTTAGTCCTAAAATTTGCACCGAGGTCGCTGTGTGAGTAAGATAAGCGACCCTAGTGGCCGACACAAACACCGGGCCCATCTAGGAGTGGCACTGCAGTGTCACGCAGGATGTCCCTTCCAAAAAACCCTCCCCAAACAGCACATGACGCAAAGAAAAAAAGAGGCGCAATGAGGTAGCTGTGTGAGTAAGATTAGCGACCCTAGTGGCCGACACAAACACCGGGCCCATCTAGGAGTGGCACTGCAGTGTCACGCAGGATGTCCCTTCCAAAAAACCCTCCCCAAACAGCACATGACGCAAAGAAAAAAAGAGGCGCAATGAGGTAGCTGTGTGAGTAAGATTAGCGACCCTAGTGGCCGACACAAACACCGGGCCCATCTAGGAGTGGCACTGCAGTGTCACGCAGGATGTCCCTTCCAAAAAACCCTCCCCAAACAGCACATGACGCAAAGAAAAAAAGAGGCGCAATGAGGTAGCTGACTGTGTGAGTAAGATTAGCGACCCTAGTGGCCGACACAAACACCGGGCCCATCTAGGAGTGGCACTGCAGTGTCACGCAGGATGTCCCTTCCAAAAAACCCTCCCCAATCAGCACATGATGCAAAGAAATAGAAAAGAAAAAAGAGGTGCAAGATGGAATTGTCCTTGGGCCCTCCCACCCACCCTTATGTTGTATAAACAAAACAGGACATGCACACTTTAACCAACCCATCATTTCAGTGACAGGGTCTGCCACACGACTGTGACTGATATGACGGGTTGGTTTGGACCCCCCCAAAAAAAGAAGCAATTAATCTCTCCTTGCACAAACTGGCTCTACAGAGGCAAGATGTCCACCTCATCTTCACCCTCCGATATATCACCGTGTACATCCCCCTCCTCACAGATTATCAATTCGTCCCCACTGGAATCCACCATCTCAGCTCCCTGTGTACTTTGTGGAGGCAATTGCTGCTGGTCAATGTCTCCGCGGAGGAATTGATTATAATTCATTTTAATGAACATCATCTTCTCCACATTTTCTGGATGTAACCTCGTACGCCGATTGCTGACAAGGTGAGCGGCGGCACTAAACACTCTTTCGGAGTACACACTTGTGGGAGGGCAACTTAGGTAGAATAAAGCCAGTTTGTGCAAGGGCCTCCAAATTGCCTCTTTTTCCTGCCAGTATAAGTACGGACTGTGTGACGTGCCTACTTGGATGCGGTCACTCATATAATCCTCCACCATTCTATCAATGTTGAGAGAATCATATGCAGTGACAGTAGACGACATGTCCGTAATCGTTGTCAGGTCCTTCAGTCCGGACCAGATGTCAGCATCAGCAGTCGCTCCAGACTGCCCTGCATCACCGCCAGCGGGTGGGCTCGGAATTCTGAGCCTTTTCCTCGCACCCCCAGTTGCGGGAGAATGTGAAGGAGGAGATGTTGACAGGTCGCGTTCCGCTTGACTTGACAATTTTGTCACCAGCAGGTCTTTCAACCCCAGCAGACCTGTGTCTGCCGGAAAGAGAGATCCAAGGTAGGCTTTAAATCTAGGATCGAGCACGGTGGCCAAAATGTAGTGCTCTGATTTCAACAGATTGACCACCCGTGAATCCTTGTTAAGCGAATTAAGGGCTGCATCCACAAGTCCCACATGCCTAGCGGAATCGCTCCCTTTTAGCTCCTTCTTCAATGCCTCCAGCTTCTTCTGCAAAAGCCTGATGAGGGGAATGACCTGACTCAGGCTGGCAGTGTCTGAACTGACTTCACGTGTGGCAAGTTCAAAGGGCATCAGAACCTTGCACAACGTTGAAATCATTCTCCACTGCACTTGAGACAGGTGCATTCCACCTACTATATCGTGCTCAATTGTATAGGCTTGAATGGCCTTTTGCTGCTCCTCGAACCTCTGAAGCATATAGAGGGTTGAATTCCACCTCGTTACCACTTCTTGCTTCAGATGATGGCAGGGCAGGTTCAGTAGTTTTTGGTGGTGCTCCAGTCTTCTGTACGTGGTGCCTGTACGCCGAAAGTGTCCCGCAATTTTTCTGGCCACCGACAGCATCTCTTGCACGCCCCTGTCGTTTTTTAAAAAATTCTGCACCACCAAATTCAAGGTATGTGCAAAACATGGGACGTGCTGGAATTTGCCCATATTTAATGCACACACAATATTGCTGGCGTTGTCCGATGCCACAAATCCACAGGAGAGTCCAATTGGGGTAAGCCATTCCGCGATGATCTTCCTCAGTTGCCGTAAGAGGTTTTCAGCTGTGTGCGTATTCTGGAAAGCGGTGATACAAAGCGTAGCCTGCCTAGGAAAGAGTTGGCGTTTGCGAGATGCTGCTACTGGTGCCGCCGCTGCTGTTCTTGCGGCGGGAGTCCATACATCTACCCAGTGGGCTGTCACAGTCATATAGTCCTGACCCTGCCCTGCTCCACTTGTCCACATGTCCGTGGTTAAGTGGACATTGGGTACAACTGCATTTTTTAGGACACTGGTGAGTCTTTTTCTGACGTCCGTGTACATTCTCGGTATCGCCTGCCTACAGAAGTGGAACCTAGATGGTATTTGGTAACGGGGGCACACTGCCTCAATAAATTGTCTAGTTCCCTGTGAACTAACGGCGGATACCGGACGCACGTCTAACACCAACATAGTTGTCAAGGACTCAGTTATCCGCTTTGCAGTAGGATGACTGCTGTGATATTTCATCTTCCTCGCAAAGGACTGTTGAACAGTCAATTGCTTACTGGAAGTAGTACAAGTGGGCTTACGACTTCCCCTCTGGGATGACCATCGACTCCCAGCGGCAACAACAGCAGCGCCAGCAGCAGTAGGCGTTACACGCAAGGATGCATCGGAGGAATCCCAGGCAGGAGAGGACTCGTCAGAATTGCCAGTGACATGGCCTGCAGGACTATTGGCATTCCTGGGGAAGGAGGAAATTGACACTGAGGGAGTTGGTGGGGTGGTTTGCGTGAGCTTGGTTACAAGAGGAAGGGATTTACTGGTCAGTGGACTGCTTCCGCTGTCACCCAAAGTTTTTGAACTTGTCACTGACTTATTATGAATGCGCTGCAGGTGACGTATAAGGGAGGATGTTCCGAGGTGGTTAACGTCCTTACCCCTACTTATTACAGCTTGACAAAGGGAACACACGGCTTGACACCTGTTGTCCGCATTTCTGGTGAAATACCTCCACACCGAAGAGCTGATTTTTTTGGTATTTTCACCTGGCATGTCAACGGCCATATTCCTCCCACGGACAACAGGTGTCTCCCCGGGTGCCTGACTTAAACAAACCACCTCACCATCAGAATCCTCCTGGTCAATTTCCTCCCCAGCGCCAGCAACACCCATATCCTCCTCATCCTGGTGTACTTCAACACTGACATCTTCAATCTGACTATCAGGAACTGGACTGCGGGTGCTCCTTCCAGCACTTGCAGGGGGCGTGCAAATGGTGGAAGGCGCATGCTCTTCACGTCCAGTGTTGGGAAGGTCAGGCATCGCAACCGACACAATTGGACTCTCCTTGTGGATTTGGGATTTCAAAGAACGCACAGTTCTTTGCGGTGCTTTTGCCAGCTTGAGTCTTTTCAGTTTTCTAGCGAGAGGCTGAGTGCTTCCATCCTCATGTGAAGCTGAACCACTAGCCATGAACATAGGCCAGGGCCTCAGCCGTTCCTTGCCACTCCGTGTGGTAAATGGCATATTGGCAAGTTTACGCTTCTCCTCCGACAATTTTATTTTAGGTTTTGGAGTCCTTTTTTTACTGATATTTGGTGTTTTGGTTTTGACATGCTCTGTACTATGCCATTGGGCATCGGCCTTGGCAGACGACGTTGCTGGCATTTCATCGTCTCGGCCATGACTAGTGGCAGCAGCTTCAGCACGAGGTGGAAGTGGATCTTGATCTTTCCCTAATTTTGGAACCTCAACATTTTTGTTCTCCATATTTTAATAGGCACAACTAAAAGGCACCTCAGGTAAACAATGGAGATGGATGGATTGGATACTAGTATACAATTATGGACGGGCTGCCGAGTGCCGACACAGAGGTAGCCACAGCCGTGAACTACCGCACTGTACTGTGTCTGCTGCTAATATATAGACTGGTTGATAAAGAGATAGTATACTCGTAACTAGTATGTATGTATAAAGAAAGAAAAAAAAACCACGGTTAGGTGGTATATACAATTATGGACGGGCTGCCGAGTGCCGACACAGAGGTAGCCACAGCCGTGAACTACCGCACTGTACTGTGTCTGCTGCTAATATATAGACTGGTTGATAAAGAGATAGTATACTCGTAACTAGTATGTATGTATAAAGAAAGAAAAAAAAACCACGGTTAGGTGGTATATACAATTATGGACGGGCTGCCGAGTGCCGACACAGAGGTAGCCACAGCCGTGAACTACCGCACTGTACTGTGTCTGCTGCTAATATATAGACTGGTTGATAAAGAGATAGTATACTCGTAACTAGTATGTATGTATAAAGAAAGAAAAAAAAACCACGGTTAGGTGGTATATACAATTATGGACGGGCTGCCGTCAAGGACTCAGTTATCCGCTTTGCAGTAGGATGACTGCTGTGATATTTCATCTTCCTCGCAAAGGACTGTTGAACAGTCAATTGCTTACTGGAAGTAGTACAAGTGGGCTTACGACTTCCCCTCTGGGATGACCATCGACTCCCAGCGGCAACAACAGCAGCGCCAGCAGCAGTAGGCGTTACACGCAAGGATGCATCGGAGGAATCCCAGGCAGGAGAGGACTCGTCAGAATTGCAAGTGACATGGCCTGCAGGACTATTGGCATTCCTGGGGAAGGAGGAAATTGACACTGAGGGAGTTGGTGGGGTGGTTTGCGTGAGCTTGGTTACAAGAGGAAGGGATTTACTGGTCAGTGGACTGCTTCCGCTGTCACCCAAAGTTTTTGAACTTGTCACTGACTTATTATGAATGCGCTGCAGGTGACGTATAAGGGAGGATGTTCCGAGGTGGTTAACGTCCTTACCCCTACTTATTACAGCTTGACAAAGGGAACACACGGCTTGACACCTGTTGTCCGCATTTCTGGTGAAATACCTCCACACCGAAGAGCTGATTTTTTTGGTATTTTCACCTGGCATGTCAACGGCCATATTCCTCCCACGGACAACAGGTGTCTCCCCGGGTGCCTGACTTAAACAAACCACCTCACCATCAGAATCCTCCTGGTCAATTTCCTCCCCAGCGCCAGCAACACCCATATCCTCCTCATCCTGGTGTACTTCAACACTGACATCTTCAATCTGACTATCAGGAACTGGACTGCGGGTGCTCCTTCCAGCACTTGCAGGGGGCGTGCAAATGGTGGAAGGCGCATGCTCTTCACGTCCAGTGTTGGGAAGGTCAGGCATCGCAACCGACACAATTGGACTCTCCTTGTGGATTTGGGATTTCAAAGAACGCACAGTTCTTTGCGGTGCTTTTGCCAGCTTGAGTCTTTTCAGTTTTCTAGCGAGAGGCTGAGTGCTTCCATCCTCATGTGAAGCTGAACCACTAGCCATGAACATAGGCCAGGGCCTCAGCCGTTCCTTGCCACTCCGTGTGGTAAATGGCATATTGGCAAGTTTACGCTTCTCCTCCGACAATTTTATTTTAGGTTTTGGAGTCCTTTTTTTACTGATATTTGGTGTTTTGGTTTTGACATGCTCTGTACTATGCCATTGGGCATCGGCCTTGGCAGACGACGTTGCTGGCATTTCATCGTCTCGGCCATGACTAGTGGCAGCAGCTTCAGCACGAGGTGGAAGTGGATCTTGATCTTTCCCTAATTTTGGAACCTCAACATTTTTGTTCTCCATATTTTAATAGGCACAACTAAAAGGCACCTCAGGTAAACAATGGAGATGGATGGATTGGATACTAGTATACAATTATGGACGGGCTGCCGAGTGCCGACACAGAGGTAGCCACAGCCGTGAACTACCGCACTGTACTGTGTCTGCTGCTAATATATAGACTGGTTGATAAAGAGATAGTATACTCGTAACTAGTATGTATGTATAAAGAAAGAAAAAAAAACCACGGTTAGGTGGTATATACAATTATGGACGGGCTGCCGAGTGCCGACACAGAGGTAGCCACAGCCGTGAACTACCGCACTGTACTGTGTCTGCTGCTAATATATAGACTGGTTGATAAAGAGATAGTATACTCGTAACTAGTATGTATGTATAAAGAAAGAAAAAAAAACCACGGTTAGGTGGTATATACAATTATGGACGGGCTGCCGAGTGCCGACACAGAGGTAGCCACAGCCGTGAACTACCGCACTGTACTGTGTCTGCTGCTAATATATAGACTGGTTGATAAAGAGATAGTATACTCGTAACTAGTATGTATGTATAAAGAAAGAAAAAAAAACCACGGTTAGGTGGTATATACAATTATGGACGGGCTGCCGAGTGCCGACACAGAGGTAGCCACAGCCGTGAACTACCGCACTGTACTGTGTCTGCTGCTAATATATAGACTGGTTGATAAAGAGATAGTATACTCGTAACTAGTATGTATGTATAAAGAAAGAAAAAAAAACCACGGTTAGGTGGTATATACAATTATGGACGGGCTGCCGAGTGCCGACACAGAGGTAGCCACAGCCGTGAACTACCGCACTGTACTGTGTCTGCTGCTAATATATAGACTGGTTGATAAAGAGATAGTATACTCGTAACTAGTATGTATGTATAAAGAAAGAAAAAAAAACCACGGTTAGGTGGTATATACAATTATGGACGGGCTGCCGAGTGCCGACACAGAGGTAGCCACAGCCGTGAACTACCGCACTGTACTGTGTCTGCTGCTAATATATAGACTGGTTGATAAAGAGATAGTATACTCGTAACTAGTATGTATGTATAAAGAAAAAAAACCACGGTTAGGTGGTATATACAATTATGGACGGGCTGCCGAGTGCCGACACAGAGGTAGCCACAGCCATGAACTACCGCACTGTACTGTGTCTGCTGCTAATATATAGACTGGTTGATAAAGAGATAGTATACTCGTAACTAGTATGTATGTATAAAGAAAGAAAAAAAAACCACGGTTAGGTGGTATATACAATTATGGACGGGCTGCCGAGTGCCGACACAGAGGTAGCCACAGCCGTGAACTACCGCACTGTACTGTGTCTGCTGCTAATATATAGACTGGTTGATAAAGAGATAGTATACTCGTAACTAGTATGTATGTATAAAGAAAGAACAAAAAAACCACGGTTAGGTGGTATATACAATTATGGACGGGCTGCCGAGTGCCGACACAGAGGTAGCCACAGCCGTGAACTACCGCACTGTACTGTGTCTGCTGCTAATATATAGACTGGTTGATAAAGAGATAGTATACTCGTAACTAGTATGTATGTATAAAGAAAGAAAAAAAAACCACGGTTAGGTGGTATATACAATTATGGACGGGCTGCCGAGTGCCGACACAGAGGTAGCCACAGCCGTGAACTACCGCACTGTACTGTGTCTGCTGCTAATATATAGACTGGTTGATAAAGAGATAGTATACTCGTAACTAGTATGTATGTATAAAGGAAAAAAAAACACGGTTAGGTGGTATATACAATTATGGACGGGCTGCCGAGTGCCGACACAGAGGTAGCCACAGCCGTGAACTACCGCACTGTACTGTGTCTGCTGCTAATATATAGACTGGTTGATAAAGAGATAGTATACTCGTAACTAGTATGTATGTATAAAGAAAGAAAAAAAAACCACGGTTAGGTGGTATATACAATTATGGACGGGCTGCCGAGTGCCGACACAGAGGTAGCCACAGCCGTGAACTACCGCACTGTACTGTGTCTGCTGCTAATATATAGACTGGTTGATAAAGAGATAGTATACTCGTAACTAGTATGTATGTATAAAGAAAGAAAAAAAAACCACGGTTAGGTGGTATATACAATTATGGACGGGCTGCCGAGTGCCGACACAGAGGTAGCCACAGCCGTGAACTACCGCACTGTACTGTGTCTGCTGCTAATATATAGACTGGTTGATAAAGAGATAGTATACTCGTAACTAGTATGTATGTATAAAGAAAGAAAAAAAAACCACGGTTAGGTGGTATATACAATTATGGACGGGCTGCCGAGTGCCGA
Organism: Pseudophryne corroboree; assembly: GCF_028390025.1. NCBI lineage: Eukaryota > Metazoa > Chordata > Amphibia > Anura > Myobatrachidae > Pseudophryne > Pseudophryne corroboree. Next base: position 377,046,290 of record NC_086447.1, on the reverse strand, counting down.
CACAGAGGTAGCCACAGCCGTGAACTACCGCACTGTACTGTGTCTGCTGCTAATATAGACTGGTTGATAAAGAGATAGTATACTCGTAACTAGTATGTATGTATAAAGAAAGAAAAAAAAACCACGGTTAGGTGGTATATACAATTATGGACGGGCTGCCGAGTGCCGACACAGAGGTAGCCACAGCCGTGAACTACCGCACTGTACTGTGTCTGCTGCTAATATAGACTGGTTGATAAAGAGATAGTATACTACTAATATTATATATACTGGTGGTCAGGTCACTGGTCACTAGTCACACTGGCAGTGGCACTCCTGCAGCAAAAGTGTGCACTGTTTTAATATAATATTATGTACTCCTGGCTCCTGCTATAACCTATAACTGGCACTGCAGTAGTGCTCCCCAGTCTCCCCCACAATTATAAGCTGTGTGAGCTGAGCAGTCAGACAGATATATAATATATATAGATGATGCAGCACACTGGCCTGAGCCTGAGCAGTGCACACAGATATGGTATGTGACTGACTGAGTCACTGTGTGTATCGCTTTTTTCAGGCAGAGAACGGATATATTAAATAAACTGCACTGTGTGTCTGGTGGTCACTCACTATATAATATATTATGTACTCCTGGCTCCTGCTATAACCTATAACTGGCACTGCAGTAGTGCTCCCCAGTCTCCCCCACAATTATAAGCTGTGTGAGCTGAGCAGTCAGACAGATAATCAGATATATATAATATTATATATATATAGATAATAGATGATGCAGCACACTGGCCTGAGCCTGAGCAGTGCACACAGATATGGTATGTGACTGAGTCACTGTGTGCTGTGTATCGCTTTTTTCAGGCAGAGAACGGATTATAAATAAAACTGGTGGTCAGTGTCACGATCAGCAAAACTCTGCACTGTACTGAGTACTCCTAATGCTCCCCAAAATTAGTAAATCAAGTGTCTCTCTAATCTATTCTAAACGGAGAGGACACCAGCCACGTCCTCTCCCTATCAATCTCAATGCACGTGTGAAAATGGCGGCGACGCGCGGCTCCTTATATAGAATCCGAGTCTCGCGATAGAATCCGAGCCTCGCGAGAATCCGACAGCGTCATGATGACGTTCGGGCGCGCTCGGGTTAACCGAGCAAGGCGGGAAGATCCGAGTCGCTCGGACCCGTGAAAAAAAACATGAAGTTCGTGCGGGTTCGGATTCAGAGAAACCGAACCCGCTCATCTCTACTTTATACACAGTACTATGGTGCATTTCCTGCAGTGCATTAATCTGGTAAATTATCATGCATGGACTATAGCTATAGAAGGGCCCAGACCAAAACACACTCTAATGGTTAGCTAAGCCTCTGTAGCATGAGCCCCTACCACTGCATCCTCCTGGTGGGCCCTTCATGCCCCAATCCGACACTGCCTATCTGTATAATCAATTTATAGGTTACAGTAATTTAATCAAGTAGCTATAATTAGGACACTGACCTACATACTAACAGAATAAATTCCACATGATTACTAATATGTGTTGCTACTACACAGGTATAAGGGCTAGAGAGGTGCACAAGTCCTGTGGTGGCATAGTTATGCAATTTGAGGTGAATTAACTCCATAATCTCAAAAATAAATATTAAAAATGTTCCACAAAATTCTAATATAGGGGGTCATTCAGATGTGTTTGGAGTTACTTTCAAGGAACCATCAGTGATAGCGCTGTATGGTAATGCAGCAGGAGGTGTCTATTACAAGCAGACGCCTCCTGCTGCAGTAGTGATGCAAGCTGCATCCTAGAACGCAGCATTAGATCTCTCTCCTACCATTGGGTGGCTTGTGGCCCTCATGGTACCGCGCAAGCCACCTGTCACAGTCAGTAGGTCGACCCCATATGGCCAACATGCATTAGAGTAACACTGACAAAAGGTCGACATGCACTAGGTCTACACATTAAAGGTCAACACAGAAAATTGTTGACACAAAAAGGTTGACCCTTTTTTGTGTCGTTTTCACCGTCAGAGCACAGGGATTCCCAATTAGTGTACCGCGTCCCTTGCATTGCTCTCCTCACTCCCCATGCTGAGTGCAAGGTGCCTCGCTCCACTATCGCTGCGCTCGGCACAGGTTATTATTCCCAATCGTAGTCCACATGGATGGTAAAGTATAAAAAAAGGTGTAAATAATGCAAAATTCCTTACAAAGCGGTGTGGACATGTGTCAGCCATGTCGATCATCTGAACTTGCTGACCTTTTCCAGTGCCAACCTTTTGTCAGTATTAACTTAATGCATGTCGTCTTTTTGTCAGCGTCGACCTAATGCATGTCGACAATATGGGGTCGACCTAATGCTTGTCGACCTAGACATTGTCTATCTAAACATTGGAACCCGTTTTCAGAAGATATTATTTTCACTTTCCCTTTTGTCCTTGGAAGCTCACACCTCTGTTATCTATACTGTATAGCCAGATATGAGTCAGCTGAATCACTGACAGCTGTCTGCAGAATTCCAGACCCGAAGGCTGCTTCCCGTAAGACTGTCTAGACATTAATGCTTTGTAAATGTGTGAGGATTTCCAAGTTGCTGCCTTGCATAGATTATCAAAGGACACCTGTACCACCTGTCCCTAGGAAGGTGTCCTAAATTTGGTGTATTGGTGCTCAGTTTGCAATGTGCACTGATCAGCCAAACAGCAAATACAGTATTTCTCTACTTGCACTATAGGCCTTATTCAGGTTTGTTAGCAAACCAAAAAAAGAAGCTATTGGGCAAAACCATGTTGCACTGCAGGTGGGGCAGATGTATCATGTGTAGAGAGATTTACATTTCAGTGGGGTGTGTTCAAACTGAAATCTAAATTGTAGTGTAAAAATATAGCAGACAGTATTTACCCTGCACTGAAACGGGATGCAGTTACTATACCATCTGTCGGCATCCCGGCGTTCAGGAGACTAACGCCAGCTGGAATACTGACAAAGGCTCCCAACTGGAGTGGGAATAGAACCAGCGGCGAGCGAAGTGAGCCACCGGGCACGAAGTGCAGCGAGCCTGCGAGGGGACCCGCTTCCTCGCTGCTGGTATTTCAACAGATGGGATGCCGCTCTCTGTATAGTGGCAGCAGGCATCCCGTCCCCGACTCATGTGAAGAGCCAGGGCTACTCAGAATAATGAGAATGCAGTTGCACCATTTTTAGTCGCAACTGATGTCAGATATATGCCCTGAAAACGGCCATGATCTGCCTGCGTTTTTCCAAGCAAGCCCCACAAACGCCATGTAACTACCCACAAATGGACACTTCCTGGCAACCAATATGCGATCACACCTTGCTGGGCCTGCAATCTCATTGCAGCTTTGATGCATGTGCAATGCGTATGCAGCGCATGCGCAGTCGTCTGACAATCAGACGATTTTCGATTTTGCACAACTGCAACTGAACCTGAATAAGGTCAAGTGTGTCATAGTTCTAGGACTCCAAAAGCGGTGCTTCCTCAATATGATGTATTGCATATCTAGCAATACCCCAAAAACAGATCATGGCAGAGGTACGTAATTTATCTTGCTTCAAATTTCAAAGATTTATGCAGCACAAATTCATACTGTACCTCTCAACATATTGAAGATGGGAAGAAGGACCCTCTGTTCGTGCCTTTGATGAGCCTACGGAAAAGGACATGGCTTTGCAGTTAGTGGGCGTGGCCTCACATCACACCCCATATTCATCGCTTTGGGGGCATGCCCAGTGCTTCCTGAGCTGGTGGTCTGCCCCCAGTCTCTTCCCACTGCTGTTTCGATTAACGTTCCATGCGCTATGCAGAGATACGGTGAATGCTCCCCCAACCTTCCTGTCCCCACTAAGGACACTCCAGCTCACGGGACAGTGCCCGAAAAGCAAGACTGTCTTGCCCATAGCAGGATGATTGGGGCATATGAAAATTCATTGTTTAAAAAAAAAATATGTTTTCCACAAGATACTGTAAGTAAAAGACAGTATCATGGAACTTAAAGAGTCATCCTCTAATATATTTAACATGCATTAGGTTGACGTGGACAAAAGGTCGACCATGTTAAAAGGTCGACATGGCAATGGCTGATGCAGTAAAAGGTCGACAGGAGTTTTTAAAAAATATTTATTTTCAACTTTTTCATACTTTACCATCCACGTAGACTACGATTGGGAATAGTAACCTGTGCAGAGCACAGAGGTAGTAGAGTGAGGCACCTTGCCTGCAGTATGGCGAGCGGTGCACTAATTGGGGTTTCTGGTCATGTTACGGAGAAAACGACACCAAAAACATTTAACAAACTCGTGTAAACCTTTTTTATGTGTTAACCTTTCCTGTGTCAACCTTTTTTACTATGTCAATCTTTTTCACATGTCGACCTTGTCCATGGCAACCAATAGTGGTCGACCTATTCCTTACCCAGGTGGACCCATTGATCCATAACCGACTTTATCACTTTTTCTTTTTTATAAATGCAGCTAAGAAATTCTTTATCATACATACATACATTATTTGCCAACATTTGGATTGTAAGCCTTGCAACACAGAAAAATACGTGTTGTATATATACAATGATATATTTTATTATTCAATATTTGAGTGTTCCTCACACTGATTGTAAGCTATCTGCACAAAGTATACTGTGTACAGTATAGTGTTGATATAGGGCAGGGCTGTATTATTCATAAGGCTGACTAGGATTAGGATGAAGCCTAGGGGCCCTAAAGGAACTAGGAGCCCATAAATGATTTTGTGGAGACACTGTTACCTGTTATAGTTAAATGTACTTTGCATTCTGCACCGTAGCAAGGCACACTCATGGTCAGCTGAGGTTTGTTTTGAGACAGTAGAGAGACAGCAAACCAATAGCGCACTAGCATCAGGGTTGTGATGTCATGCCGCCTCCTCCTCCCTTATTACACTTCCATGAGCAATACAGTCTAGTCGTGACCTTGAACGCGTGTGCTCGAATGTTCCCTCGGGCCGTTGGGACCATCCAAAACAGTTATTATTTATACATTTTTAAAAAGAACAAATAGCAGTCAACATGTATAAGCACAAGTCAGGATTTGAAAAGAGAAAAGAAATAATGGTCCACAGACTGTATGTCAACTGGGTATCTGTGTCCATGTGAATACTGAAAGTGTAAATGATGGCCTAAGCTCTGCTTCCCAAATGTCAGATGTATTGTGGTGAAAGTCTGAAGTGCCCGAAATACCTGAAAGCCTAGGAGTCCGGCCATGGGTTAATACAGCCCTGATAACCCTTGTAGCCATAAGGATTTCCCCTATGGTAGAAGGAGATAGCTCATGTAATTATAGTTATGGCTGTTTTCAGTTCTGCTGCAATGAAGGGATTCAGTAGCAGAGAGTCATTTAGATGCCAGGTGTATGGACAAGAGGAGGTGTTGAGTGTTGTGTGCACGGCTGAGTGATCTGTCTATGGGAGAGGATGAAAGACATATTTTGTTATGTGTTGTGTAATTAGGAGCCTGCAAACAGCATGGCTATCTGTGCACAGTGCTATCATTATCGGTAGAGGTCTTAAGATGTCATGTATCATACAAGTTTTGTGCTTTGAGCAATAGTGTGAGCTTCTTTGTGTGGGCTGCTTTTCTGTGAATTACTGGATGCTGGGTGCAACTGATCACAAAAGACACAAATGAGTCTGAGGGTCATGCAGAGTGGATGTAGCTGTGGGCAGCCACAGAAGCCTAATTACCTTATGCAATGCGAGAATCCATAGGGCTAATGCAGGGGTTTGTGTATCTGCAAGCAGAAACCAGTGTCGTTCATTGATTTTACCCCAGCCGCTGCAAATGTCATTAATTGTATCTGCACTTACACTAGTCCCATGCTCAGTGGCGGTTTTAGGTGCGGGTCAGCAGGGTGGGTACACAGAGCGCTGTGGCCTGAGGGTGCAGCCACAGTCACCATGACCGCACCTTCAGTGCCTGCCGGCACCGACTTCCTGCATCGCACCTGGCCTGGCCTGTCCCCTGGCCACCTCCCGCTGCCAGCACCCCGCTCCCCCACCCCAGCTGCTCATTTCCACCCAGCTTCTCCCTGGGCAGAAGTCAGGTAAGAGAGCATGGAGCCGGGGGACCTACTGTGTTAAGTGAGTCTATATTCCCTTTATGGACAGGAGTCGGCACCAGATGGTGAGTGACGTGGACACAGGCAGCATGTCGGATAGCACACATACAAACACACACACACACTCACTCTCTCTCTCTCTCTCTCTCTCTCTCTCTCTCTCTCTCTAGAGGCGCTCTATCTGGCACAATGTGTATAAGGGGCTACCTGTTGCAATGTGTATAAGAGGCTACCTGGTGCAATGTGTATAAGTGGCTACCTCGTGCAGTGTGTATAAGGTGCTAGCTGGTGCAATGTGTATAAGGGGCTACCTGGTGCAATGTGTATAAGGGACTACCTAGAACAATGTATATAAGGGGCTACCTGGCAAAAAGTGTATAAGGGGCTACCTGGCACAATGTGTATAAGGGGCTACCTGGCACAATGTGTAGAAGAGGATCTACCTGGTGCAATGTATATAAGGGGCTACCTGGTGCAATGTGTATAACAGGCTATACCTAGCACAATGTGTAGAAATGGCTCTACCTGGTGTAACGTGTGTAAGGAACTATGCCTGGCATAACATGTGTAGGGGGCTCTACCTGGTGAAATGAGGGTAAGGGGCTCTACTTGGTGCAACATGTGTAAGGGGCTGTACCTGGTGCAACATGTGTAAGAGTCTCTACCTTGCACAACGTATGCAAGAGGCTCTACCTGGCACAACATGTGTAAGAGGCTCTTCCTGGCATAATGTGTATAAAAGGGCCTCTACCTGGTGTAACATGTATAAAAAGGGTCTCTACCTGGCATAATGTGCATAAAAGGGGCTCTACCTGGCATAATGTGTGTAAGTGGCTCTACCTGGCGCAATATGTATAAGGACCTCTTCATGGCATGTATAAGGGGCACTACTGTGCAATGTAATGTGAATTTGTACTATTCTGTGTACAAAGACAAAGACATGTCCCATTTTTCATGGTCTGTCCCGCTGTCCCACGGTGTGGGGGGGGGGGGGGGGGGGAGTTGGGAGGACCCCCTCTGTCATTTGCTGCTCTGATCAGAGCAGCGGTGAATAAAATAAGAATTTACTTACCGATAATTCTATTTCTCATAGTCCGTAGTGGATGCTGGGAACTCCGTAAGGACCATGGGGAATAGCGGCTCCGCAGGAGACTGGGCACAAAAGTAAAGCTTTAGGACTACCTGGTGTGCACTGGCTCCTCCCCCTATGACCCTTCTCCAAGCCTCAGTTAGGATACTGTGCCCGGACGAGCGTACACAATAAGGAAGGATTTATGAATCCCGGGTAAGACTCATACCAGCCACACCGATCACACCGTACAACCTGTGATCTGAATCCAGTTAACAGCATGATAACAGAGGAGCCTCTGGAAAGATGGCTCACAACCACAATAACCCGATTTTTGTAACAATAACTATGTACAAGTATTGCAGACAATCCGCACTTGGGATGGGCGCCCAGCATCCACTACGGACTATGAGAAATAGAATTATCGGTAAGTAAATTCTTATTTTCTCTGACGTCCTAGTGGATGCTGGGAACTCCGTAAGGACCATGGGGATTATACCAAAGCTCCCAAACGGGCGGGAGAGTGCGGATGACTCTGCAGCACCGAATGAGAGAACTCCAGGTCCTCCTCAGCCAGGGTATCAAATTTGTAGAATTTAGCAAACGTGTTTGCCCCTGACCAAGTAGCTGCTCGGCAAAGTTGTAAAGCCGAGACCCCTCGGGCAGCCGCCCAAGATGAGCCCCTTTCCGTGTGGAATGGGCTTTTACAGATTTTGGCTGTGGCAGGCCTGCCACAGAATGTGCAAGCTGAATTGTGCTACAAATCCAACGAGCAATAGTCTGCTCAGAAGCAGGAGCACCCAGCTTGTTGGGTGCATACAGGATAAACAGCGAGTCAGACTTTCTGACTCCAGCCGTCCTGGAAACATACATTTTCAGGGCCCCGACTACGTCCAGCAACTTGGAGTCCTCCAAGTCCCTAGTAGCCGCAGGTACCACAATAGGCTGGTTCACGTTAAACGCTAAAAACACCTTAGGGAGAAATTGAGGATGAGTCCTCAATTCCGCCCTGTCTGGAAGATCAGATAAGGGCCTTTACAGGATAAAGCCCCCAATTCTGACACGCGCCTGGCCGAGGCCAGGGCCAACAACATGACCACTTTCCATGTGAGATATTTTAACTCCACAGACTCAAGTGGTTCAAACCAATGTGACTTTAGGAACCCCAAAACTACATTGAGATCCCAAGGTGCCACTGGAGGCACAAAAGGAGGCTGTATATGCAGTACCCCTTTTACAAAACGTCTGAACTTCAGGAACTGAAGTTAGTTCTTTCTGGAAGAAAATTGACAGGGCCGAAATTTGAACCTTAATGGACCCCAATTTTAGGCACATAGACACTCCTGTTTACAGGAAATGCAGGAATCGACCTAGTTGAAAATTCCTCCATCGGGGCCTTACTGGCCTCGCACCCCGCAACATATTTTCGCCAAATGCGGTGATAATGCTTTGCGGTTACATCCTTCCTGGCTTGATCAGGGTAGGGATGACTTCATCCGGAATGCCTTTTTCCTTCAGGATCCGGCGTTCAACCGCCCTGCCGTCAAACGCAGCCGCGGTAAGTCTCGGAACAGACAGGGTCCTTGCTGGAGCAGGTCCCTTCTTAGAGGTAGAGGCCACGGGTCCTCCGTGAGCATCTCTTGAAGTTCCGGGTACCAAGTCCTTCTTGGCCAATCCGGAGCCACGAGTATAGTTCTTACTCCCCTCCTTCTTATAATTCTCAGTACTTTTGGTATGAGAGGAAGAGGAGGGAACACATACACTGACTGGTACACCCACGGTGTTACCAGAGCGTCCACAGCTATTGCCTGAGGGTCCCTTGACCTGGCGCAATACCTGTCCAATTTTTTGTTTAGGCGGGACGCCATCATGTCCACCTTTGGTTTTTCCCAATGGTTTACAATCATGTGGAAGACTTCTGGGTGAAGTCCCCACTCTCCCGGGCGGAGGCCGTGCCTGCTGAGGAAGTCTGCTTCCCAGTGGTCCACTCCCGGAATGAATACTGCTGACAGTGCTATTTCATGATTTTCCGCCCAGCGAAGAATCCTTGCAGCTTCTGCCATTGACTGCTTCTTGTGCCACCCTGTCTGTTTACATGGGTGACTGCCGTGATGTTGTCCGACTGGATCAACACCGGCTGACCTTGAAGCAGGGGTCTTGCTAAGCTGAGAGCATTGTAAATGGCCCTTAGCTCCAGGATATTTATGTGAAATGATGTCTCCAGGCTTGACCATAAGCCCTGGAAATTTTTTCCCTGTGTGACTGCTCCCCAGCCTCGCAGGCTGGCATCCGTGGTCACCAGGACCCAGTCCTGAATGCCGACTCTGCGGCCCTCTAGAAGATGAGCACTCTGCAACCACCACAGGAGGGACACCCTTGTCCTTGGTGACCGGGTTATCCGCTGATGCATCTTAAGATGCGACCCGGACCATTTGTCCAGCAGGTCCCACTGGAAAGTTCTTGCGTGGAATCTGCCGAATGGCTTTGCTTCGTAGGAAGCTACCATTTTTCCCAGAACCCTTGTGCATTGATGCACTGAGACTTGGCTCGGTTTTAGGAGGTTCCTGACTAGCTCGGATAACTCCCTGGCTCTCTCCTCCGGGAGAAACACCTTTTTCTGAACTGTGTCCAGAATCATCCCTAGGAACAGAAGACGAGTCGTCGGAACCAGCTGCGATTTTGGAATATTGAGAATCCAATCGTGCTGTCGCAACACTACCTGAGATAGTGCTACACCGACCTCCAACTGTTCCCAGGATCTTACCCTTATCAGGAGATCGTCCAAGTAAGGGATAACTAAAACTCCCTTCCTTCGAAGGAGTATCATCATTTCGGCCATTACCTTGGTAAAGACCCGGGGTGCCGTGGACCATCCAAACGGCAGCGTCTGAAACTGATAGTGACAGTTCTGTACCACAAACCTCAGGTACCCTTGGTGAGAAGGGTAAATTTTGGACATGAAGGTAAGCATCCTTGATGTCCAGAGACACCATGTAGTCCCCTTCTCTTGAATTTGAACCTCTGTATGTAAGTGTTCAAAGATTTTAGATTTAAAATCGGTCTCATCGAGCCGTCCGGCTTCGGTACCACAACAGTGTGGAGTAATACCCCTTTCCCTGTTGCAGGAGGGGTACCTTAATTATCACCTGGTGGGAATACAGCTTGTGAATGGCTTCCAACACTGCCTCCCTGTCTGCTTGTAAAGCCCCAGCGTCATGCTGAGGGCTTGGCAGAGGCGGGAGAGGGCTTCTGTTCCTGGGAACTGGCTGATTTCTGCAGCCGTTTCCCTCTCCCTCTGTCACGGGGCAGAAATGAGGAACCTTTTGCCCACGTGCCCTTATGGGAACGAAAGGACTGCGCCTGATAATACGGCGTCTTCTTATGTTGAGAGGCGACCTGGGGTAAAAACGTGGATTTCCCAGCTGTTGCCGTGGCCACCAGGTCTGAAAGACCGACCCCAAATAACTCCTCCCCTTTATAAGGCAATACTTCCATATGCCATTTGGAATCCACATCACCTGACCACTGTCGTGTCCATAACCTTCTTCTGGCAGAAATGGACAGCGCACTTACTCTTGATGCCAGTCGGCAAATATCCCGCTGTGCATCACCCATATATAGAAATGCATCTTTTAAATACTCTACCGGCAATAATATACTGTCCCTATCTAGGGTATGTGGGGTGAGGGGATAGTGTCCTGCACAACCTGTTTTGAATGGTAATGAAAAAGATGTAACAAACCAGCAATATGGAAGATATTTGTGGAGAATGCTCCGAGAGTAAATTATCCTGCTGGTGGTGCTCCCCGAGGTCAAAGATAAATCAATCACAAGAGAAGGTTGTTCCTTGAAAGAGATCAGGGAACCTAGAAGTAAACCTCTTTGTGGGGGCACTCTTATTTAATTATTATAATTTAAAATATAACTTTTATTTAATCAATTTAAATGAATATAGTATTCAACCTTTCCCAAACATAATTTTTTTCAAATATAATTTTTTAAATATGCATAAAAAGTAATTAGGTTCAGAATGCAGTAAATATACTCAAAAAACTGAGAGTTTCTTTATCCTAATTAATCAGGCCCCAAAATGCGGGTCGCCCATGGGTGAAAATATAGTCTCTTACAATTTTGAAAAATAAGGTCAAGAAAAATAATAATCTTATTCTGACCCAACGGCACGTCAGAATTTCCTAGCGGGACACCCGGCCTGCGGCTCATAAAAAAGTATCAAGATCATATGATGTCTAAGTGTTGGTGGTTACTCATAAAACCACCAAAAGCCGCTAATTCTAACAATATCTCACACAGTCACATAGTGTTTATGTATGTCACTCCTGTTGGAGAAAAAGATATACTGTAAAAATTAATGATTTCGCAGCAAGGAGATGTTCCCAAGTACCTGTAAAAAAGTATCAAGATCATATGATGTCTAAGTGTTGGTGGTTACACATAAAACCACCAAAAGCCGCTAATTCTAACAATATCTCATACAGTCACATAGTGTTTATGTATGTCACTCCTGTTGGAGAAAAAGATATGCTGTAAACATTAATGATTTCGCAGCAAGGAGATGTTCCCAAGTACCTGTAAATGAGAGAAACATGTATCTGTTTTTTGCAATTAATTGCTGTTTCTGATGAAAATAGGAACCGTCAAAACAATCTTTGTGAATCAGAATCTCAGACTTTGTATTGCTAGTTACATTGGAAATATCAGACAATAACCAAAAAACAGAAAACAGGTAGGTAACTGAATGATGTCGATCTCCTTTTAAACACTCCACAAGTTTATGACAGTCCACTTTAGTAAGATATAGTAATATTTTTGTTGCAGCAAGAAGGAGTAACAATGAGATTGAAGTCTCTCTGTGACTGATGCAGATATAAATTGACAGAATTGGATTTTCAAACAATTATAGCTCAAAGACATGTAATGTGGAGAATACTGATCATTTTCTTTAGCGTTGTGAAATATCTAAATCATCTCCTGCTGTAGATAGTACAGAGGCCCGTCCCATATGTCTAACCGACTTCTGCTGCCTTCCCATATGTGTGCAAGCACACAGTGAATGAGAGGTGAGAGAGCCGGTCCGGCGGTAACGGGCTGAAGAAAGAAAGAAGTGTATCATCTGTCACCCGCTGCGGCGCCCTGCAACCCTGTTAACCGTGGTCAGCGCAGAGTTCACAGGAGCCGCCGTGCAGGTGATGAGAGTGCACTGAAATACCTAGTGGGGATGAGATGTCCCCATGTGCAGCGGCTGCGGCTGGTGTCTCCGTCAGTGCCGAAGTCCGGGCCCAGTGACGTATCTCGGGATTCCGGAAGTTGCGTCATGTGACGCGTAAGAACAGGAACGTACGTTTCACCCTAACAGCGGGCTTGATCACCATCTGCCTGACTGGTATACCCCTTCATGGAGATTTTAAATGGTAGTGACCCAATCACCATCAAGCTAAAGTAATGAATGACAGTTCGATCAACCAATGAGAGAGTAATTAAATCATTGGTTTCCATGTGTGATGTAGTCTGAGAATTTCACTAATTCAGCGCAAAGAATAGGGAAAGATAGTCCCTATTGCTGATTTTTCTAGTTCAGTTAGTAAATAAATATATAAAAAAAGGATGAGTAAAATTAACGGAAAAAAGGACAAAAATAAATAACAAATGAAAATATAATAATTGAGGATATAATTAAAGGTTATGTAAATGATGAAATTAAATAAAAAATAATAATAATAATATGTAACGTTTCTGAAAGAAATAGGAAATAAACTAAAAAAGTATATATACTAAAAAAATATATATATACTAAAAAAATATTGTTGTAGAGGATTAGAAATAAAATATAATAGGTAAATGAGATAGTGTAGATAAAGGATCAAATTACTGAGTGTGATGATTTACTGAGGATATTGTGAATATAAAGAAATAAAAAATATTAAATAATAATAAATAATAAATAATAATAAAATCAAAATAAAGAAATATATAGAAATATAAAAATAAAAAATATATAGTAGGATAAATGAAGATAAATATTGAAGAGTAATTAAACATGATATAATTATGAGCTTATGTGGATAGAAGATGATGATAATAAACATCTGAGATAGTAATTATAATAATATGTGTAATTTATTGTAATTTTTTGTTTTATAATATGACTATATTGATATATGATAAAAATGACAAACGCGTATGCAATTATGCACTCCCGTCTGTATAATTCGCTAGATGTCTATGATTGACTTGATACAATTAACTATGTACTGACATTTATAGGTATCCACTGGATATATATGAATAAATAGGTATAATTTTGAATGAGGAGTAAAGAAAAACAATGAGATTGATACGGAGGGTTAGGTTAAGTTGTTAGGAAAGCACTATAATTAATGTTTTCATTAAGGCCCATGGGAGATATCGAGCCCAATCTAAAAATCCACTGACTCTCCCTTCTAAGGAGCTCCTTCTGAAGGTCACCCCCTCTTATACCCAAGTTGATTTTTTCGAGTCCAAAGACTTTTAGGCAATCCGAGGAGTTCCCATGGACATTGTGGAAGTGTCTAGCCACAGTCGTTAATGATTTGAATTTCTTGATGTCAGTTTCTGCATTTCTTATAGTCCCGATATGCTCCAGGATGCGTTGTTTAAGCATCCTGGAGGTCATCCCAACATAACGAATGTTGCACGTGCATGTGATGCAGTATATCACATTTTTGGTCTTGCAATTAAAAAAGTCTGTAATAGTGTGTTCTATACCATATTTGTCTTGTATAGAAGATTGTGTGTGGATGTATTTACAGGCTTTGCAAGACCCGCATGGGAAACTACCTCGTACTGATGATTGTCTGGGGAGTTTTTCCTCAAAGTGACTTTTCACCAGTCTATCTTTGAGGTTAGGCGATCTCCTCCAACTCATAGAGACTTGTTCTTTCAGAACACTGGCCAGGTCATCGTCCAGGTGTAATACAGGCCAATGTTTTTGAATGATCTGTTTAATTTCTCGCCACTCGGTACAGAAATTACCAACAAATCTTACTTCTGTATCACCCTTCTGTTTTGTTTTCTCTCGAAAAATCAGAGTTTCTCTGTCTGTGTGCTCCACTTCTCTTTTGGCTTGTTTTATCAATCTGTGACTATACCCCCTGTTTTTGAGTCTGCTTGTTAGCTCGATACTCTGATCTTGAAAGATACGTGGGTCCGAGCAGTTTCTTTTAAGCCTCAAAAATTCACCCTTGGGGATATTTTTCACAGTCGGTGGAAAGTGGGAGCTAGATTGATGAAGCACAGAGTTTGTAGCTGTTGGCTTACGGAAAAGTTCTGTGGCCATGTGGCCGTCGTCTGTACGATATATGGACAAATCCAGGAAGGAGACTCTATCTTTGTTGGTAACGTACGTAAACCTCAGATTTAAGTCATTTTTGTGTAGATCTTGAACAAAGTCTTCAAAGGATTTTTCGTCCCCGTTCCAGATGACCAGGATGTCGTCTATATATCGTAACCACATTAAAATTCTTTGAGTGTGGTGATCATTTTGGTCAGAAAAGACTTGTTCACGTTCCCACCATCCGAGGAATAAGTTTGCATACGTGGGGGCACATGCCGCCCCCATCGCCGTGCCCCTCGTTTGTACGTAAAATCTATTATTAAATGTAAAATAATTGTTATGCAAAACAAAGTGTAAGAGGTCGAGGAGAAAGCGATGGAAATCACTAGTCCCCTCTGTGTCAAGGAAGTGTTTGACTGCATTGATTCCTTTCATATGGTCAATTGAGGTATAAAGTGATTCCACATCCATACTTATCAATAGTTGAGTATCTTCCAATTGTACATCATGAATCTTCTTTAGAACATCCGTGGTATCTTGAACATAGGATGGTAAGGTAACCACGTGGTGTCTCAGATGAATGTCAATGAATGTACTAGCTTGTTCCAAAAGGCCTCCGATCCCGGAGACAATCGGTCTGCCAGGGGGTGAACAAGACTCTTGTGCGTTTTTGGGAGGAGGTAAAATGTAGGTACCTTTGGATTTGTGACATTCAGGTACTCAAATTCAGTTTTGGTGATGGTGTTATCCTTAAGTGCCTTCTCAATTAACCTGATGTATAGGGTTAGGAGATTCTCTGTGGGGTTAAAGATGGATCTCTTGTAGCAATCTGTGTCACTTAGTTGTCTCATAGCCTCTCCAATATAGAGTTGCTTGTCCCAGATCACAACATTGCCACCTTTATCAGATGGTTTGACCACCACGTCTTCCCATGACTCAATTTCAGTAATGGCTGTCCTTTCCCTGTAATTCAGGTTGCGTCGACCGGATCCTTTCCGTTTCTGATGTAAATTGTCGAGATCTTTAGACACAAGGCGTGTGAAGACCTTAACCTCTGGACATATGTTGTCCTGCGGGAAGAAGTTACTTTTCTTTTTGCATATAGGTCTACTGGTGGATGTATCATCATTGGTATCCTGATCATCCTGGAGTTCTTCCAGTATGGCGAGCATCCTCCTATCATCCTCCGATGATAGTTCAGTTTGTTCAGCAATAACAAACGTAGAACTAGATGGTTGGCTCATATATACCTCCTGTTGGACACCCATCATAGGGGCATCAGACTTGTTTTTATTAGCAAAAAAATTTTTTAAAAGCAATTTTCTCCCGAAGAGGTTTAGGTCTTTCTCCCATTGGAAGCGGTCGAATTTCTTTGCTGGTGCAAATGTGAGGCCTTTGGATAGGACCTTTCTGTGGTCATCAGTGATGATGTGATCTGATAAATTGATAATTGTGAGACTCGAGTCCTCTACTAGTACTTCCTTCGATTCCGTATTGGATAGTGAGATGGAGGTGGAGGGTCCCATCTTCGTTCTCCTCTTCCTCTTCCTGCCGCCCCTCCTTGGCTTCCTTTTGGACGTCCTCTTCTGGGTCTCTGATTCTCTAAAAAAGAGGAAGAAGGGTGATGTTGTGCCTGATTGATATTGGTTTCGTCTCTATAATGTGAGTAAGTTTCTCCTAGATCCTCATCGGTCCCTGATGAGTCAATCTCCGATGATGAGGGGTGTCCTTGTGAGTATTGTGGTCTTTCCCTCCTAGGTGGTCTGTTCCACCTGAAAATTTTGCCCGAGGAGAAATCCTGTTTATCACGTTGAAATTTGGATTTCTTACGTTCTGTGATTACCTCCTCATATTCTTGGAGAGCTTTTTTGTCCAATTCAAATCTAGTTTGAAAGGAAAGCTCATTCTCAAATGTTTCCAGTTTTTTACCTATGTTATCTATTTCTTTTCCTACTTCCTCCAAAATTAGATTGTTGTGCTTGATTAGTATCAATATCAAGTCGTTGGAGCATTTCAATAAACAGTTTTCCCAATCTCGTTTCAAATTTTCCGTTGCTAGTGGATAGGTCGGGAAAACCTTTGGGCGCAGACCTCGCGGGACTATCTTCTGTTTTAGATAATTTTCTAAACTTATCAGGTCCCAATTGACTCTTGTTTGTCTTTGTCTTAGTAATTTCAATTTGTGCATATCATCATTCCAACCTGCAGAAGAGGTGGCAGATACAATGGGATCCGAGAAAATACCCCCAAGGTCCTCAGTCCTTCGTTTATTAATCAATTCATTCCTCAGACTGAAGCTTGACATCTTTGTCAAAAGACTTTGGGTCAAAAGATATTAGGCAGTTTGTAAAAAAAGGAGACAGGGAAAGGAGGATTTCAGAATAGGCCTAGTATATCTATAAGGCAAAGAAGTGGTGTGCTCGGACAGAAACTGAGGTGACCTCAGTAAATATGGTGTGTGGGGTGAGGGGATAGTGTCCTGCACAACCTGTTTTGAATGGTAATGAAAAAGATGTAACAAACCAGCAATATGGAAGATATTTGTGGAGAATGCTCCGAGAGTAAATTATCCTGCTGGTGGTGCTCCCCGAGGTCAAAGATAAATCAATCACAAGAGAAGGTTGTTCCTTGAAAGAGATCAGGGAACCTAGAAGTAAACCTCTTTGTGGGGGCACTCTTATTTAATTATTATAATTTAAAATATAACTTTTATTTAATCAATTTAAATGAATATAGTATTCAACCTTTCCCAAACATAATTTTAAAAATTTTTTTTGCTAATAAAAACAAGTCTGATGCCCCTATGATGGGTGTCCAACAGGAGGTATATATGAGCCAACCATCTAGTTCTACGTTTGTTATTGCTGAACAAACTGAACTATCATCGGAGGATGATAGGAGGATGCTCGCCATACTGGAAGAACTCCAGGATGATCAGGATACCAATGATGATACATCCACCAGTAGACCTATATGCAAAAAGAAAAGTAACTTCTTCCCGCAGGACAACATATGTCCAGAGGTTAAGGTCTTCACACGCCTTGTGTCTAAAGATCTCGACAATTTACATCAGAAACGGAAAGGATCCGGTCGACGCAACCTGAATTACAGGGAAAGGACAGCCATTACTGAAATTGAGTCATGGGAAGACGTGGTGGTCAAACCATCTGATAAAGGTGGCAATGTTGTGATCTGGGACAAGCAACTCTATATTGGAGAGGCTATGAGACAACTAAGTGACACAGATTGCTACAAGAGATCCATCTTTAACCCCACAGAGAATCTCCTAACCCTATACATCAGGTTAATTGAGAAGGCACTTAAGGATAACACCATCACCAAAACTGAATTTGAGTACCTGAATGTCACAAATCCAAAGGTACCTACATTTTACCTCCT
Source organism: Pseudophryne corroboree (assembly GCF_028390025.1). Lineage (NCBI taxonomy): Eukaryota > Metazoa > Chordata > Amphibia > Anura > Myobatrachidae > Pseudophryne > Pseudophryne corroboree. The sequence goes on along the minus strand of NC_086447.1, from coordinate 377,028,400 downwards.
CCCAAAAACGCACAAGAGTCTTGTTCACCCCCCTGGCAGACCGATTGTCTCCGGGATCGGAGGCCTTTTGGAACAAGCTAGTACATTCATTGACATTCATCTGAGACACCACGTGGTTACCTTACCATCCTATGTTCAAGATACCACGGATGTTCTAAAGAAGATTCATGATGTACAATTGGAAGATACTCAACTATTGATAAGTATGGATGTGGAATCACTTTATACCTCAATTGACCATATGAAAGGAATCAATGCAGTCAAACACTTCCTTGACACAGAGGGGACTAGTGATTTCCATCGCTTTCTCCTCGACCTCTTACACTTTGTTTTGCATAACAATTATTTTACATTTAATAATAGATTTTACGTACAAACGAGGGGCACGGCGATGGGGGCGGCATGTGCCCCCACGTATGCAAACTTATTCCTCGGATGGTGGGAACGTGAACAAGTCTTTTCTGACCAAAATGATCACCACACTCAAAGAATTTTAATGTGGTTACGATATATAGACGACATCCTGGTCATCTGGAACGGGGACGAAAAATCCTTTGAAGACTTTGTTCAAGATCTACACAAAAATGACTTAAATCTGAGGTTTACGTACGTTACCAACAAAGATAGAGTCTCCTTCCTGGATTTGTCCATATATCGTACAGACGACGGCCACATGGCCACAGAACTTTTCCGTAAGCCAACAGCTACAAACTCTGTGCTTCATCAATCTAGCTCCCACTTTCCACCGACTGTGAAAAATATCCCCAAGGGTGAATTTTTGAGGCTTAAAAGAAACTGCTCGGACCCACGTATCTTTCAAGATCAGAGTATCGAGCTAACAAGCAGACTCAAAAACAGGGGGTATAGTCACAGATTGATAAAACAAGCCAAAAGAGAAGTGGAGCACACAGACAGAGAAACTCTGATTTTTCGAGAGAAAACAAAACAGAAGGGTGATACAGAAGTAAGATTTGTTGGTAATTTCTGTACCGAGTGGCGAGAAATTAAACAGATCATTCAAAAACATTGGCCTGTATTACACCTGGACGATGACCTGGCCAGTGTTCTGAAAGAACAAGTCTCTATGAGTTGGAGGAGATCGCCTAACCTCAAAGATAGACTGGTGAAAAGTCACTTTGAGGAAAAACTCCCCAGACAATCATCAGTACGAGGTAGTTTCCCATGCGGGTCTTGCAAAGCCTGTAAATACATCCACACACAATCTTCTATACAAGACAAATATGGTATAGAACACACTATTACAGACTTTTTTAATTGCAAGACCAAAAATGTGATATACTGCATCACATGCACGTGCAACATTCGTTATGTTGGGATGACCTCCAGGATGCTTAAACAACGCATCCTGGAGCATATCGGGACTATAAGAAATGCAGAAACTGACATCAAGAAATTCAAATCATTAACTACTGTGGCTAGACACTTCCACAATGTCCATGGGAACTCCTCGGATTGCCTAAAAGTCTTTGGACTCGAAAAAATCAACTTGGGTATAAGAGGGGGTGACCTTCAGAAGGAGCTCCTTAGAAGGGAGAGTCAGTGGATTTTTAGATTGGGCTCGATATCTCCCATGGGCCTTAATGAAAACATTAATTATAGTGCTTTCCTAACAACTTAACCTAACCCTCCGTATCAATCTCATTGTTTTTCTTTACTCCTCATTCAAAATTATACCTATTTATTCATATATATCCAGTGGATACCTATAAATGTCAGTACATAGTTAATTGTATCAAGTCAATCATAGACATCTAGCGAATTATACAGACGGGAGTGCATAATTGCATACGCGTTTGTCATTTTTATCATATATCAATATAGTCATATTATAAAACAAAAAATTACAATAAATTACACATATTATTATAATTACTATCTCAGATGTTTATTATCATCATCTTCTATCCACATAAGCTCATAATTATATCATGTTTAATTACTCTTCAATATTTATCTTCATTTATCCTACTATATATTTTTTATTTTTATATTTCTATATATTTCTTTATTTTGATTTTATTATTATTTATTATTTATTATTATTTAATATTTTTTATTTCTTTATATTCACAATATCCTCAGTAAATCATCACACTCAGTAATTTGATCCTTTATCTACACTATCTCATTTACCTATTATATTTTATTTCTAATCCTCTACAACAATATTTTTTTAGTATATATATATTTTTTTAGTATATATACTTTTTTAGTTTATTTCCTATTTCTTTCAGAAACGTTACATATTATTATTATTATTTTTTATTTAATTTCATCATTTACATAACCTTTAATTATATCCTCAATTATTATATTTTCATTTGTTATTTATTTTTGTCCTTTTTTCCGTTAATTTTACTCATCCTTTTTTTATATATTTATTTACTAACTGAACTAGAAAAATCAGCAATAGGGACTATCTTTCCCTATTCTTTGCGCTGAATTAGTGAAATTCTCAGACTACATCACACATGGAAACCAATGATTTAATTACTCTCTCATTGGTTGATCGAACTGTCATTCATTACTTTAGCTTGATGGTGATTGGGTCACTACCATTTAAAATCTCCATGAAGGGGTATACCAGTCAGGCAGATGGTGATCAAGCCCGCTGTTAGGGTGAAACGTACGTTCCTGTTCTTACGCGTCACATGACGCAACTTCCGGAATCCCGAGATACGTCACTGGGCCCGGACTTCGGCACTGACGGAGACACCAGCCGCAGCCGCTGCACATGGGGACATCTCATCCCCACTAGGTATTTCAGTGCACTCTCATCACCTGCACGGCGGCTCCTGTGAACTCTGCGCTGACCACGGTTAACAGGGTTGCAGGGCGCCGCAGCGGGTGACAGATGATACACTTCTTTCTTTCTTCAGCCCGTTACCGCCGGACCGGCTCTCTCACCTCTCATTCACTGTGTGCTTGCACACATATGGGAAGGCAGCAGAAGTCGGTTAGACATATGGGACGGGCCTCTGTACTATCTACAGCAGGAGATGATTTAGATATTTCACAACGCTAAAGAAAATGATCAGTATTCTCCACATTACATGTCTTTGAGCTATAATTGTTTGAAAATCCAATTCTGTCAATTTATATCTGCATCAGTCACAGAGAGACTTCAATCTCATTGTTACTCCTTCTTGCTGCAACAAAAATATTACTATATCTTACTAAAGTGGACTGTCATAAACTTGTGGAGTGTTTAAAAGGAGATCGACATCATTCAGTTACCTACCTGTTTTCTGTTTTTTGGTTATTGTCTGATATTTCCAATGTAACTAGCAATACAAAGTCTGAGATTCTGATTCACAAAGATTGTTTTGACGGTTCCTATTTTCATCAGAAACAGCAATTAATTGCAAAAAACAGATACATGTTTCTCTCATTTACAGGTACTTGGGAACATCTCCTTGCTGCGAAATCATTAATGTTTACAGCATATCTTTTTCTCCAACAGGAGTGACATACATAAACACTATGTGACTGTATGAGATATTGTTAGAATTAGCGGCTTTTGGTGGTTTTATGTGTAACCACCAACACTTAGACATCATATGATCTTGATACTTTTTTACAGGTACTTGGGAACATCTCCTTGCTGCGAAATCATTAATTTTTACAGTATATCTTTTTCTCCAACAGGAGTGACATACATAAACACTATGTGACTGTGTGAGATATTGTTAGAATTAGCGGCTTTTGGTGGTTTTATGAGTAACCACCAACACTTAGACATCATATGATCTTGATACTTTTTTATGAGCCGCAGGCCGGGTGTCCCGCTAGGAAATTCTGACGTGCCGTTGGGTCAGAATAAGATTATTATTTTTCTTGACCTTATTTTTCAAAATTGTAAGAGACTATATTTTCACCCATGGGCGACCCGCATTTTGGGGCCTGATTAATTAGGATAAAGAAACTCTCAGTTTTTTGAGTATATTTACTGCATTCTGAACCTAATTACTTTTTATGCATATTTAAAAAATTATATTTGAAAAAAATTATGTTTGGGAAAGGTTGAATACTATATTCATTTAAATTGATTAAATAAAAGTTATATTTTAAATTATAATAATTAAATAAGAGTGCCCCCACAAAGAGGTTTACTTCTAGGTTCCCTATCTAGGGTATCAATATTTTCAGTCAGGGAATCCGACCACGCCAACCCAGCACTGCACATCCAGGCTGAGGCGATTTCTGGTCGCAGTATAACACCAGTATGTGTGTAAATACATTTTAGGATACCCTCCTGCTTTCTATCAGCAGGATCCTTAAGGGCGGCCATCTCAGGAGAGGGTAGAGCCCTTGTTTTGACAAGCGTGTGAGCGCTTTATCCCCCCTAGGGGGTGTTTCCCAACGCACCCTAACCTCTGGCTGGAAAGGATATATGCCAATAACTTTTTAGAAATTATCAGTTTTTTTATCGGGGGAAACCGACGCTTCATCACACACCTCATTTAATTTCTCAGATTCAGGAAAACTACAGGTAGTTTTTCCTCACTGAACATAATACCATGGTACTCGTATTATCAGAAATGTGTAAAACATTTTCCATTGCCTCAATCATGTAACGTGTGGCCCTACTGGAAGTCATATTTGTCTCTTCACCGTCGACACTGGAGTCAGTATCCGTGTCGGCGTCTGTATTTGCCATCTGAGGTAACGGGCGCTTTAGAGCCCCTGACGGCCTATGAGACGTCTGGACAGGCACAAGCTGAGTAGCCGGCTGTCTCATGTCAATCTCTTTTGTAAAGAGCTGACACTGTCATGTAATTCCTTCCAGCAGTTCATCCACTCAGGTGTTGACCCCCTAGGGGGTGACATCCCTATTACAGGCAATTTGCTCCGCCTCCACATCATTTTCCTCCTCATACATGTCGACACAAACGTACCGACACACAGCACACACACAGGGAATGCTCTGATAGAGGACAGGACCCCACTAGCCCTTTGGGGAGACAGAGGGAGAGTTTGCCAGCACACACCAGAGCGCTATATATATACAGGGATAACCTTATATAAGTGTTTTTCCCCTTATAGCTGCTGTATTGTTTATACTGCGCCTAATTAGTGCCCCCCTCTCTTTTTTAACCCTTTCTGTAGTGTAGTGACTGCAGGGGAGAGCCAGGGAGCTTCCCTCCAACGGAGCTGTGAGGGAAAATGGCGCCAGTGTGCTGAGGAGATAGGCTCCGCCCCTTTCTCGGCGGCCTTTTCTCCCGTTTTTCAGTGTAATCTGGCAGGGGTTAAAATTCATCCATATATCCCTGGGGGCTATATGTGATGTATTTTCGCCATCCAAGGTGTTTTTATTGCTGCTCAGGGCGCCCCCCCCTAGCGCCCTGCACCCTCAGTGACCGAAGTGTGAAGTGTGCTGAGGAGCAATGGCGCACAGCTGCAGTGCTGTGCGCTACCTTGGCGAAGACAGGATGTCTTCTGCCGCCGATTTTCCGGACCTCCTCTTGCTTCTGGCTCTGTAAGGGGGCCGGCGGCGCGGCTCTGGGACCGGACTCCATGGCTGGGCCTGTGTTCGATCCCTCTGGAGCTAATGGTGTCCAGTAGCCTAAGAAGCCCAATCCACTCTGCACGCAGGTGAGTTCGCTTCTTCTCCCCTTAGTCCCTCGATGCAGTGAGCCTGTTGCCAGCAGGTCTCACTGAAAATAAAAAACCTAAAACTAAACTTTTCACTAAGCAGCTCAGGAGAGCCCCTAGTGTGCACCCTTCTCGTTCGGGCACAAAAATCTAACTGAGGCTTGGAGGAGGGTCATAGGGGGAGGAGCCAGTGCACACCAGGTAGTCCTAAAGCTTTACTTTTGTGCCCAGTCTCCTGCGGAGCCGCTATTCCCCATGGTCCTTACGGAGTTCCCAGCATCCACTAGGACGTCAGAGAAAAGCAGTGCGCATGCGCACAGCGTCTATTCCAGGCAGAGAGGGACAGGGGGCATGGCCAGCAGCTCTCTCAGCGTTGTCCATGCCACCATAATGACGAAAACGGGGGGGCATGGCTTGCGATCGCAGCGCTTGTCATGAGGTCATGCCCACTTTTAGATAGGCCATGCCCCCTTATTTCGGGGCGCGATGATGTCCCTCCCTGGCTCAGCACAAAGTTTGGAGGTATGGGATAATACAGTATTAAACTGTGTGCAGCAGGTAGAGGATACAATTTCTCCAGATTCTGCCAGAAACGTATAGAGTTAATGTTGGTTGGCATAGTGCACCAATATGCACATATGCACACAGTGGTGGTTGCTGGATGTATGATATATGTAGTAGTGGTGACACAGTGGTATTGTAGGGTCTCCAGCAGTGGTACACAGTTTCCATTATAGGAGATACTCAGGGGCACGTCCTTCACAGCGAGATTCAGTGAACTGCGCACTTGGCTGAGTCAGAGGTCACACATCCGGTGGTCTTGGGTTCTAGTGCCCAGAGAAAGAAGAGACAGTGCACATAGCGCTCTACAATAATTTCCTGTAAGAATATTAAACTGTCTTGAATGCATTAAAATAGGGAAGCAAAATATTTTTTATGTGGGGGCACTCTTTGAAATTGAATACCTCTTCTTTCTGCATTCTCTTTTTGCGTAATGTCTGTCTTTCTGGGTCCATCATATGGCCAGTATGTATTAGAAATTAATATAAAACATATAATACTTGAAAGCGAGTTGACATTTTAATAATTTAACATGGTTTCCAAATTGGATGTTTGAGTGTTGCCCTATACAGATATCTAATGTTTTGTGTGTGGAACGTTTACAGGCAGCCTGCGCTATGCTGCATTTCTTCAGGGTCCCGCATCGTCTTGGGGACATGGCTTTGCCTCCCTGATAGACCACCTTTATTTACTTGCCATTACGGGTGAGGGGCATCAACATGCTATTTGCTATCTGAGGAACTACATGGTGACCGTAAAGGACAGGACCAGTAACATTAGTACAGTGTTAGAAAGGATCCGACGGTTAGAACTGAAGCAGGCAGAGACTTGAAAGTCAAGTTGCAATTGCATTAAAACAAGAGAGAGATCAAAATATAATTCAAAATAATAGCCAAAATAACATGTTGCTGAGACACAAAGCTGTGCATTACGAAAACAAATTGGAACCTGGTACTGTACCTGGCGCATCAAGTATAATACACAGGTTATTGGCGCATGCTGCATGTGCCTAAAGAGAATCGGACAGCGCCCTGCAATAGAACATGAGACTCTTTAGGGAGCATGGTATTATGTGATACCTCCAAATTTATTTATTTCTCCACCTAAATTTATTTTTTATCATGTTCAAAGGAAATCATGTCCATTGTAGCGTCCTCCCCCTCAAAAGGTCAATTACGGATGTCTTGACTTATCCCTTCATGATCGTTGCTGTTGCATATTTGGGCCTGATTCAGAGATGGATGCAGATTACAGCCATTGTGTCCTTGTATGTAGCGGCTGTGAGATAATATGCTAATGCTGCAGGATGGCGCTTTGTGGAAATAGATGCCCTCTGCCGGCTTCTGTGATCCACTGCTGCCTTCAAGGATGCAGCTATGTTATGAGTCGCCACCGCAGCTCATTCCTGTTTGTATTCCGGCTGTCACCTAGCAACTAGGATGCTGGCTAATACATGCAGCAGCACACCTGTTTGGAATGCCTCATTATTTGACTCCAGCCTGATGTTTCTTGTGATTGGTCTGGCTCCCTTTCATTAGAACTTCTGGCCAGTTGTGCAACAGAGAAATTTGCAAAAAATCAGATGTCTGTCCTGAACGTTGATTTTACTAATATCTCACAGTGGTGAAACTAAGTGACACTCTATTAACTTTGTCCCTAATCACCATAAACTTGCACAGGGCCTGACTCAATGCCAAGGTTTGCACTGTTAGCAGATGTTTTTTTCTACTGCACATATGCCGCAATTGTCTTGTGATGGCAGTAGTAGTGTGTATTAGGTGCTGTGGCCCTGTCCTGTGTGCTGTAAAAAGAAAGGGGCACTGTTCTGTGTGCTGTAAAAATAAAGGCGCTGTGGCCTTGTCCTGTGTGCTGTAAAAATAAAGGGTTGCTGTAAAAATAAAGGGGCACTGTGGCCCTGTCCGTTGTGCTGTAAAAATAAAAGGGTGCTGTAAAAATAAAGGGGCACTGTTCTGGTAATGGTAATGGTAGGGGGAACTAGTTCCACCACCTCCATTGCCCTGCACAGAAATGCCAACAGAAACACCTGCCCCATCACCTACATAAATAGATGATGCAGGCTGTGCTGGTGTTACTGATGAGCTGCAGCCACCTCCCCCTTCCTTAGGTCTTTGTGGCTCCATGATCCTCCTCCATTTACAGCCCATTCCTCCTGGTATTCAAACACGCTGTGTCTGTTGGACAGCATTTATCCCCTCTTCAGGTCCCAGTGGTTTCCTTTTCCGGCACAACGTATGTGATGTCATACTGTCACCGCTGATGAAGTGAAGAGGAGCAATGAAGAGGAGCAGGCTCTGTGCATCTTGAATATAAGATGAGAGGTGGCTGGGGAGTCAAGAGAGGTGGGGAAGCTGCTGAAGGGATACAGGGCATGGAGCTGCTGGAGGGACAAAGGGGCACTGTGGCTGCTGGAGTGCAGAGGCAGAGATGTGTATAAGGGGCACTACTGTGGGCATTGTATATATGTCACAGGCCACCAGGTGGTGAAGTGGCGGTGTTTCGTACCTTAATTTCCCCTGATGATGTCGGTCCCAGTCTTCTTGGACTCTGCTTTCTTGTCACCTCTAGACACCCAGCAGAAGGATGAGGACCCCCGAACAGACCCCAGGCAAACAAGTCTCCACACTTTTGGACAGTGACTGGTATTTTATTATCACCAATAAGGTGTCACTGCTATTGGGTTAAATGGGTTAGTAGGGTAGAATTGAAATTAAGCAATGTCACTATATATAGGAATAGATCAATATACAGATCAGCAGTTCAAGATCATATGGTATCACAGGTAATATAGTCAAGCATTAAACATTTTAGTTACATATAACAAATTCACGGCTTTTAGGAGAACTCACAATTGCAAGTATTTCTTCAATACACTCGTCGTAAATGAACTTCTCACAAATTATTTATCGTATACTATTACGTCACTATTAACCATAACCTTAAATGTCTACCAATTGACTGGCAGAAACTAACCAGGAACGGTGTCCAAATTAGTGTCACAAGTGTCCACACAGTTGCTGTAGAATTACTATTAACCGTAGTGTTCCTTACAGTATCTCAAGTGTCCACTAGAGGGTGTAGGAGTACAATCCGGCAGTGACTAGTAACTGGGTTTTGTATATTATCTCAGATATCTTCTAGGAAAGCTTTCAGTACAAATCCTGAGGTAAATACGCACTAAGATAACTGGATGCAATTCTGTCAGATAGCCACTCACTATCTAGGGTAAGGGGGGGTCAATACTGTTCGCACGTGCTGGTTCTGTCGGCACTAGTGCTGACTAATATCACCTTCTTTAAGGTAACTCCTAATAGGCAGTAACCTCTTTTTCTCATTCCTTGAATACAACACTGTCGCTGTCCCTGGATGACCTTGCGCAGATTAAAAGCATCAAATTCTCCCCCTGGGCTCTGCCTGTCGGACACGGCTGTGCTGCTGCTGTACTGGTTGGCTGACAGGTGTCATATATCTCAGGGCTCTTCCCCTCTCTGTCTGTAGTAACAAATGGGAATATTGCTGCATGAGGGAAGCGCCTGGCTGAGTTGGCAAGGGTTGGCTGGCTGTCAAGTTGAGCTGCTGCTGAAATGGCCTCACTGACTGACAACACCTCTAACTGTCTGTCTGACCCTGGCAGCCTCAGATGATGGGTGACAGGGGTCTTAGGCTGTGCTGACAGACTTAAACAGGGCTGACTGGAGAATGACACAAAAAGGGATTCTGGCTGTCACTGGGGTAGGGCTGGCTGTGCTGAGGCACTGTCACTGAGGTATGGCTGGCTGTGCTGAGGCACTGTCACAGACACAATGTGAAGGGGCAAGGTTACTCACTGTTCCCCCCCGCAGCTGCACTCCACCCTCTCACTGTCGGGCAGCCTCTTCAGTGCTTCCCAGCTGTGATGACAGATACTCCATGCTGCTTCACTTGCGGCTCGCACGCTGATATGATTCCTGTCAGCACTTCTCTCTCAGCAGCTGCAACGCTTCCTTCCCTAGCGTCTCACTCAATTGTCGGGCGCAGACAGCTCCACTTGCCACCGCTCACCTTTCGCCGCTGGTCACCCCTTTTAGGGCTCTCTGGACGACAACTCTCCACACTGCAGCCTCACACACTCTCCTCAGAGCAGTAACCCTGCCTCCTCAGCTTCCCGCTCTGTAAAGGTCATGGGGTCAGCCAATTGCAGGGTACTTTTCTCCCAGCTCTCTGGCTGTGACAGTTGGGCGCCTCTGATTCTAGGCTTGACTCCCCTGGGTCCTAGTGCCCCCCATGTCAGCTCCTGCTGACATCACTAAAAGTTAGGGGATAGTTAACCTATGCAGTGCTGCGTTGAGAGGCATCAATATGCATGGGCCTGTGCTGCAGTGGGAACACCACAGGATAGTGGGGTGCCACACACATAGTGCTCAGCCTGTCTGTCTTCAGTAAGTCCGCCCCTAGACTACTGTAAAACCAGCCAATGGGAGTCTGGGGGCGAGCTTATTGAAGATAGGCTGAGCACTGTGTACCTGTGTTCCGTGCTGTGGCAAATAAGTTATCTTCATCAGACATACTGTATAACGCACAGAGGTTAGTAATTATTGCCATATTGTCATATATTAATACCCACACTGTGATCCACCTTTTGCAGAGAGAAACCCACAGCGGTGAGCCACCTTTTGCCCGCACTGTCTCCAACCGCTTAGTTTCCCGGGACCTCCACCACTCTCCCCTAAGGAATCATTTGGAACTGATCAAGAGCCCCTTGGTCCTAAATAACACAGAAAAGGTGCCGAAAGGATGTGTTCTGAGAGGCAGGCAGTAATGCTAACCATGAGACTATCATGTCACTCATATCATAATGGGAGTTGATCTGTGCTGAACCAACCCATTCCATCACTGTCCTGACGTTATTAGTATCCTGACATGGGCTTTTGTTTGCTCTTATGTATGCAAACATTGGACCCTATTCAGTAAGGTATGCAGTAAGGGACCTACACATGCGCCCGCCGGGCGAACACAAAAATTCCAGTTGGAACTCGATTTGCGACCCAACCTGAATTAGGCCCAATGTGAATAAAATCAACAAAGGTTTATGTCATCTGAAACATGCGTGGATTCTCAAAATTATCAACTTTGAAATTTATACAATAACCCATCTACTTCAATTGTTACCATATACATGGTGAATATTCATTATTGTAGATACTGTACATAATGGTTATTTGCTTCTTGCAATATTAAGCAGTTGGTATCTATAAAGGACTGTCTGACCACCATTGTTCAATTCAATGTAATGCAAGGTGGACAAGAAACACACAAACATAGCGGGTGGGCATATATCCTTAGTTATTAAGAAGTCTCCTCAACTCCAAAGGTAGTTGTAAAATGTCTTAAGGGCATCATTGTGCATAGAAATATTGTTGAAAGCATTAGACGAGCAATTACTGATATTAGAGATGTAACTGCTCCACCTAGAGGCAGTCCCCTAGAAAGCAGAAAATTAGGTTTCTTTGCGAAATACCATATACAGCATACAACACGTGCTAAATCCTAAGGCCTAGTAAGAAAAGATACTTTACCAACTGATGTTTCCTTGCCATGCAGGGCTAGGCCTCAGATTTAAGAGATTCTGAAGTGCTATATAAGTATTTAATTGTAAATAATGCATTTTTGTTGCTGTAAAAGACTAAGGGCAGGATGTATCATGCATTGCATACAGTGGGGCATATGTATTAAGCCTGGAGAAGTGATAAAGCAGTGATAAGTGCAAGGTAATAATGCACCAGCCAATCAGCTCCAATATGTAAATTGACAGTTATGAATTGATTGGCTGGTGCATTATCACCTTCCACTTATCACCACTTTATCACTGCTTTATCACTTCTCCAGGCTTAATACATCTGTATCAGTATTACACGTGTGACATCCTGCAACGTACCGCATGCATAGTGGTATTTATTCATGCAGTATGCATGAATAATTGCAAATATAAACGCAAAGGATGACTCTTCCGATAAGAGCTGTCCTTTACATTGAGAGAACTTCAGGGCTTATGACCATGCAATCCTACTGCACATGTGCAAGCTGCAGGTGGGGCAGAGGGGGATCCGTTGGTTCCCTCTCAGGAGATTCCTGCGGTGAGAAGCCTATTGGCCTCTACAGAGCTGGCCCTAACCAATATGAGGCCAAAGGCAAGATTTTGGCTGGTGACCCCTTGCACAGACGCTAGTTCCGCCTCTGACCCTCTACTGCTTTACCAGCACCATCAGCCCTTACCCATAGCAGTCCCCATTTTGGTGCTACTACCCCCTATATTTAAAATAGGAAAAGTGTGCACATTTGTGCGCAGCCCAAACCGGGGCGTGTTCTTGCTGGTAAGGGGCATGGACAAACAATAATAACCCCAGTTGAAATTATGCCACACAGTACTGCAACTTTATTTACATTATATCATGCAATAGTGTCTCTTATTCACGTTAGATTACACAGTAGAACCACGGTACTCCTCACAGTAGTGCCCCTTATTCACGTTACACCACACCATATTGCTCTTTATTTACATTAGACCACACAGTAGTGCCCTTTCTATACGTTAAGCCACAAAGTACTGTAGTACACCTTATACACATAATGTCGCACATTAGTAATGCATTTCGTATGTAGATACAGCCGCAGTCACACACAGAATATAGGCATGCTGCATATAATTTTAATCAGCAGAAGCTGCTTGTGCCCCTAGGCATTCCAAATGCCCTAGGCATTTGGCTAGTTTGCCTATGCCTAGGGCCAGCTCTGGGCCTCTATAAGTAATGCCATCTATAGATGGCTTTGCCTATCAGGTACAAGCTCCGGAAAGTTTCTATTACTGTACAGTATAACAAAATACTTTATAAAATACTTATTAAATACATCAGGAATTAATTTAATGGAAGGACTAGAGAGATGATGTTAGCTTGCATTATTATCAGAGTAAAAGACATGCTAATGAAAATTGCGGTCAATTAATCTTTCAAAATCCATTTAATATTTGTTTTATGTGTATAAATAAGTAGAGGCATATTTCTTCTTTATCGATACATGTGTGGATTATGGCAAACTTTAACCACATTTTACCCTTAGTACATCCCACCCTATATTATGGTTTTCCACATCCAGGAAGCACAATTACAACACAAGCCCATGTTGTCTTGTGTCTTACTATGGTAGTTGTACAGAAAATAAAAAGAGCTACAGATATTGCCTGACTAGCAATATACTGTATATTTCTAGGACACATGAGGGGAAATGTAGTAGGGTGTGAGAATCAGAGAAAGTGAGAGATTCTGTGAGAGTTCTCCTGTTTTTTTTAAAGTGGCAATCATTTACATGACAAAATCAACCTGGTTTTGCCATGTAAATGATTGCCACTTTAAAAAAAAAACAGAATTCTCACAAAACCTCTCACTTTCTGATTTTCACACCCTATAACATTCGTCCCGTACCTGAACTCCTCACCTCCAAGACTTTACTATTTTTCACAGGAATATCTTTTTTTTTCCTTTCAATTATATGTATATATCTGGTCAGACAGATTTACTTGTGGTACCATTATAAAAAAAAATAGAGAAAAGTTGTAATATAGCTCTGGGTGCACTTTGGGCATTGGAAATAAAGTGTAGATCTGTATTGATATGTGTTTGTTTTTTTTGTTTTTTTTAAAGGGTTCAGCAAACAATGCAAAATATTAAAAGGCTGTAAGAACTGATAAAGCTAAATATTTATCATATATATATAACCCTTTATGAGGTCTAAGAACACTGGGGGTAATTCCAAGTTGATCGCAGCAGGAAATTTTTTAGCAGTTGGGCAAAACCATATGCACTGCAGGGGAGGCTGATATAACATTTGCAGAGAGAGTTAGATTTGGGTGGGTTATTTTGTTTCTGTGCAGGGTAAATACTGGCTGCTTTATTTTTACACTGCAATTTAGATTGCAGATTGAACTCACCACACCCAAATCTATCTCTCTCTGCACATGTTATATCTGCCTCCCCTGCAGTGCACATGGTTTTGCCCAACTGCTAAAAAATTTCCTGCTGCGATCAACTTGGAATTACCCCCACTGTACGCTATCTACGTAAGAAGTACCGTAAGGGTACGCAAGTTGCGTAACGATCGCTCAGCCGTAGGCGAGACGCTCAAGCGTCGCGTTCGCTCACGGCCCAGAGATCACAGGCATGCACGCTATTGGCTGCCGACGAACGAAATGATTCGCTATGGCGTAGCGGACGCTCGGGACCACGAGGAGATCACCAGCGGCGCAGACGCTCACAACGTTAAACCTTTATATCTATACCTTTAACAATGAGATACACAGTATACTTTAGTGTAGAGACAGAGTGTAAGTGCAACCTGGTGTAACCTAATTAACTACAAAGCTGCTTTAGCGTCACCGACGCTCTGTGAACACTTAACACTATAAGGAATACACAGATACCTGGGTTTAGGGTCCAAAGCCTATTATATGTATTATGACTATTATACTTGCAAAAAGGAATCACAGTACAAATGATACACTACAATATAACAGAGACTACCTAACCAGATAACTACACAATAAATACAATACAATACAATGAAGTCTAATCAAGGGAAAAATACGAGGAAAAGAGAAGAGAGGGAGAGAGAGAAATGGCTCACAGTAAGACAATATGATTACGGAGAAAACTTACGCACAAGGGGAAACGATCGCAAGCGCCTCGATATCCAGCTCCCGGTTATCAGCAATGAGAACCGTTGATGAGAGAGTGCAGTTGGATATGGTCGGCCCGCTATTTATGCCCCACACACAATACAATTCAATGGTCCCTACAATCTCATTGTTCATTGGACACAGGAATTCGGCTCTGCATTATAACAAAAGGTCATAGGTTGATTCATACAGGTGGGCTGTCTTGTATCAGTGGCCTTGGTTATGCAAAACAAAGGGTGATGACTAACACATTCCTGTCTTCTGGAGAGCTATTGTTTGGCGAATACAAAACAAAACCCTGTCTCTGGGTTTTGTTCAATATTCATGATGTCCACTTTCAGTTGAGACAATGACATCTCAGCCATCATTCTCCTGGATACAAACCCTAACCCATTCGTAAACACAGGTGTTGGCCCTCCTCATTGAGTCTCAAAGCTCAGCGTAATTAAAGGCTATTGTACTCCGTCTGCGGGAAAGATACTGATTTGGAGTACAATTAATCTTCAATTACTATTCCTGTGCTTACCTTATGCATGTGAAGATGTGAGGCCCTCCCAACATGCAAACTATTGTTTGGGGGATCTCTAAGGTCAAAGAGCCATTTGAGACCCACTGATACCTGTTTCCAACTGTTACTAAGTAAGAACAAATAATAGTAAATGGACATAACTTCTTATGTCCATAACTATTCGCACGAGCGATTAATCCGCTCCAAACCAACACCGGAATATTGCTATTTAAATACTCTTCCGATGGGTACCAAACACCACTGTATGACCCCTGTTAGACCCTTCGCACAATACAAAGAGGAATCTCTCTGTTCAGGAACATGCTATATTAACCAAACTTTCAGAATCTATCAAAGGGACCATGATCTACAAAATACATTATTACTGAAAATATGTAACGATTGAGTCGCACGCTACGACTACACAAACTTTACCATAAATACGCATACCGTGCACCAGCGGGTGCACGCAACTGCGGGTATGCGCCTTCACGGGAGAGCGCACGCATGCGCAGCGCGGACCAGTGTGAGGTGCAAATATGGCAGTGTGCATAGAGATATTTTTCTGACTTTGACAGTCTACCCTTTGGCAGTCAATAATAACTGCCACCTTCTAAAACATTTCAAAAGGAGAAAAATATATGTCAAGGGTTAATTCATTTCTATGGTTGGGTAAGGGAGGAGAGAGGAGAAGGTGTGAAGAGGGTATGACCTAGTGAGATAGCAGAAGCATGTGTGTATGAGTCCATGTTTGGGGGGTCATGTATCATCGTGCCGTACGTGTTGTAAATCAAGCTTCGAGGTATTGCGAAGTATACATTTGAATTCCTTCTTATCCCGTGGTACGGGTCTGTGGATGGGCTGTCAAACTTTACCGAGCTCTTTTCGGATTTTGAACAAAAATGGGGAGCACATTTTAGTTGATGATACATGAATGGGGGAATATGTGATTGCTGATATCTGTGCCTGTATTCCCTATACTATGTGTGTCATTACCTGAGGGTTGTAGAAATGAAGAGAAGACATAATTACGGTAAATGCAGTGGTATTCTATGTCAGGTTAATGTACATCTGTCGGTTGAAGTTTTGTTCGGTATCAGTTGAAAGTCGTCTTCTTTGCGCTGTTTTGCTCATTAGGCGTGAGCAATAAGCTTTGTCAATGCCATCAGATTTACAAAAAATGTTGGGCTAGCGTAAGTTTAAGAATTCTAGGGAAACTGGAGATCCATGGCAAAGTTCATCAAATGTCCGTATCTCAAGTGGTCAAAACTCCTTCTTTGGTCCATCCGTTGTCTGTATAGCGTCTCGTCAACTTCCTCGTCCAAGGGGGTCTTTTTATCTTGGAGAAAAGCAGAAAAACAGGTGAAAGAAACGGACCGTATAATCGCATTTTCATCACATCATTGTTTCTATCGTTGGGTCGTAAATCAAATCCAGGTTAATTACAGTTTCCTCACTCCTCAAACTCATCACTCTGGTACTTTGTTTGCACCTCATTAAAGCCTGCCCGCATCTAAATATCAACCCAATCGATATAACGACACCCAAGATACATAGTAGAAACTTCCCAACATCCATTATGACTCCTTGAGCCCAGTCTCCCAAACCGGAGAACCAATTTCGCGGGTTCAACCATGACACCCAACCAGTCAGCTCATTACCTACAGCAGCAAGAGTGAGATTGTGTTTTCGGCGAAATTCCCACTTTAATTGGAGAATATCGTCCATCTTTTGGTCTATGACCTCTACCGGATCCTCGGTGCTATTCGTGATATACGTGCAACACTTCACGCCGTACTGTGTTGCCAATGTAACACAATATCCGCCTGTCACTGCTGTGAGGTAATTAAGAACCATTCTATGCTGCACCAGTTCTGTTTTATAAGCTTGAAGTTCCCTTCCAGTATATCTAAACGTGTCATCATACATTTCAGTGATATTATCTAACAAATTTGCGAGCGCCGATATGTATTTATAATTTAGCACTCCTCTAGCGGTGCGGGTGAAATCTAACGCGATTAGGAATTGAATCCCGGTGGATTCACTTATCAGATCAGAGGCCGGATGCTCTGACCTTTCTGACAGTTGTCTTTTAACGAGGTGCTCGTAATGAGTGTGAGTATAAGGAGCTTGGGCACCACGGTGTATGTCTTTCATTTTATCATGAGTTACAGTCATTACTTCAGGCAATACTCTTCCAATATAACACAATCCTTCAGAGTTTGGGGCAAGCCACTTGTACGCCTTTCTCCCGCATATGAAATATGCATCATCGGGGAGAACATATGGGACGGAGAAGGACATGACCATATTACACACCTTCCATGTGAAATCTCCTGACCCTAATTCTTCCATCTGCTTAATACACGTATCAGGTTGTACGATATGTGCACAGTATCCTGGTGATACTTCTCCAACTCTAGTAATCCTAATTCCTAAGGTGTACTTATACCGAAAAGATTTTCCTCTACTGGCTATGTGGCGTACATGCTCTGTATCTGTAGGCATTCTATCTGCTCTATGTGAAAAGGTCATGGTGTGGTTACTCCATGATACTTCCCAATTTCCCGGCTTTCTGGGATTGGAGATGTTAAAACATAATAGGGACCTATCCACGTGGTATTGGTGGAGCTTCAAACTAGGAGGGCTGGAGATATTAAACCTCCTGTCCACCGGTCTCCCACCCTTTAGCTCAAGTACCTCCCCTACCGTTAAAGGAAATGGTACTAGCCCTGATTTGCTATGAACTTGAGGTACTTGAGAGCATACCCAACAATCTGTTTTATTTTACACACTACCCACTAAGGAGTGATAGTCACTCAATGGATGCCGGTCCGTATGGATATTAAAACTGGATTGGCATTTCTTAATGCACCCATCTTCAACTACGTTGTTACAGAGCCTACAGATACAGTTTTCTTCAGCTAATAATCCTTAAAAGAAAAATGTTTACAAATAACATGGCTGCTAGATCGTTTCCGGTACTCGCCTTTGCTTGGTGATTGGGTTGCTATTGGAAATTTACACCTCCGTCTCAGTCATCAGGACCTTTCTGGATCCTTTCTCGACCTCACTGGTACTCTCACCGAAACAGACTGCTCTGGTCAACATCATGGTTAACGGGAAAATCCATATCACAGTCTCTTGGGGCAAGTCCATCTTACAGGAGGAGAAAAGAAGAAATTTGTAATGGGGGTATAAGAAAACAGTTTGAGGGGGAGAGAACTTGTTACGATAATAAGTTCTCTCGTCTTGTTGTTCTTCTTGTTCTGCTGTCCTCTCAAAGGTGCTGTCTCTCAGTCTTCCAAACGAACATTCTGGTGATGCAATATTCCTTCCCCATCAGCGATCTTTCTGTAAGGAGCAAAAATCTGGCATTACCATTGGTCCAACTGAGGGGTGACATACCATCTTTAAACCATGAAAACATGAGTGAGAAGAGAGAGAGAGTCAAAAAAAACAAAAGAGAGAAAACACTTCATATGTATATATATTACATAACTCAACAACAAACAACAATAGGAAACGAGAAACAAAGCATTTTTATCAAACCTTTTTCAACATTAAGAAAACATTGGTAGCATTATCAAGCTGTCATATCTACGTGTCTAATGGTCTCCTTGAACAGTCCCTCCCCACCAGCACCTGCATTACTCCACTGTTTGTATCTGGCCAGAAATACATTGTGGCGGATAGGTCCTGCTGGGGTTTGGTAGGCTTCTGCAAGGACCAAGTGGATATGCAAAGTGTGAATTCTTACCGATAATCGTCAGAGATGGGGATAGAGAGAGAGAGAAAAACACTTTTCTTCACAAATACATTTACAACGTTTCACCTGGTCATTCCTGTGTCTTCAGTGAATGACCTCCCAATTTATTAACCGTTACCTCAGGCTTACCGTCAGTCTTAATGATCACCTTCCCTGCCTATGTGATCCCTGATTATAATGGTGTGTGTTGTAATTTTGCTCATTTCTTGGTCTAGGGGGTCTAACTTTATGTGGGTTATTACAGTTGCTGGCATAATGCCCTTCTCTTCTACAATGGTAACAAATCCTTGGCTTTCTCCATGTGCTAGGGGCCTGGGGTTCCGGTCGACTTGATGCATCCTCTAGTGCTTGGATGTTCAGTGCCATCAACCGCTCTCCCTGCGCTTCCCTGGTTCTTTGGATATTTCGGTCATGCTCGATAGCGGACTCTCTTAATGCCGCAACCGAGATACCTCTCCAATGAGGTATTGAGGTTTGTACCCTAATTTTTAGTGTGTCTTTTAAGTTGTTCATTAATACGGACACAGCTACCTCTCTGTGGTGTACATTAGTTTCAATGTCATCTATACCAGTGTACCTAGCCATATCCTGCAGAGCCCGGTGAAAATACTCTTCTGCGGATTCAACTTCTTTTTGTTTTATTGTAAAGATTTTATTCCACTTTTTACTACTGTAGGAAAATATTCTTTCAACTGTAGATTGATTCTTTTTACATTATCTTGGTTATACTCGTTTGTTAGTGGCACTTCCTCATCTAGCTTACAATCAGCGATAAATTTCAATGAATCAACATCGGGGGGTAAACATGCCCTCAAAACTGTCCTCCAATCTTTGTTACTTGGCTCTGCAGTATGTCCTAGCACTCTAATGTATCTTTGACAAGCAACTAAGTCTTTCCTGGGATCAGGAAATTCAGACAGAATTGCTCTTAATTCTGTTCGGGAAAAAGGGCAGTACATGGCGATGTTCCTGACAGGAGTGAATCCTGAAATGTCAGTTTTCCCATTTGGTACTGCGATTACCCTAACAGGATTAAGTCCAGTAACGTCATTCTGAATTGATTTTACGATATAAGGTACATTTGTTTGTGCGTGATGTATAATACCATACGTACCTGTGGACACGACCTCACCTGACCCTCCATTAGGGGGTTTGTTTACAGTCTTTACCGATTGGGTCGCGTCCACCTGGATGTCTTGTGTGATGGCTTCTGGAAATGGTGCCGACATCGTTCTGGGCTCACTTTCTTGTTGGTGTTCCTGAGGAAAGTTTAACATGGGGTGCGACTTGCATGGGTTAATAGTTGTACATTCAACAGTATTACAATTATCTTTGTTACATTTATTACACTTATTCTTATCATCTATACTACAGTTGCTAAGAGCGTTTTTATTGTTCACCCTTGTGCTCTTCTCCGCAACCACAATCCCCTCCATTGCCATTTCTCTCCTCTCAAGATGAAAGTTAGGTGAGTAAGTTACATTTCTCTGCATTTCACTCTCCTGTTGCCATATCTGTAAACAATCATAATGCTTGATTCGTCTCTTTGCTGATTTAATGAGACATATCCTTCACCTTAAATTATGCAACACCTCTGAGTTAAAACTACCTATCCCGGGAAATGGTACCTTATCCCCCGCAGTCATTCGTGTCCATTCATCACAAAAGGTCTCAGAGTGGGGACCATATTTCCCCCACATTACTAACCGAGCAGACCCTCGGGGTCTGCAAGCCTCTGGAGTCTGAATCCTGACCTCCGACCGTCTCTGTATTGTGCACTTGGCTGCCATTGTGGACCTTTTTAACACAGAAAAACTTCCTAAAATGCACCAAACACAGAACTTCGTTGGAAATCCTTAAAGCTCTTCCACTGAACTTCTTCTGCTCCGGGTATCTCCGTTCCGCCTTCTAGCAGACACGTGTAGCCGTTGCAGGCCCTATCTCTAGAGATTTTCCTGAGAAAATTCCCTTCCTTTTTCTTTTACACAAATCACGCTTGCATGTGCTCCCTACAACACGTATGAGGGCAAGATTTACGCATGGATATACGACCTCATATCACGTTGCGTTATTGGTCACACATACAATCGTGCGGTCCAATCGTACCACTTATAGACACTTGTTGCCCATAAATGGTAGGATCATTGGAGTCTCCCTACTGTGCTCCAAAACAGCCAGAGCGTAATACAACAAAAACTTTATCAAACTCTGTTGCACGTTTTCACTTCAGACCGTGCTCATAGATCACACAGCTTCACAAAGTCCACAAAGCGGGGTTCAATACCGTCATACCGTTTTCAACCCACTATCATTCTTATAGTTTTCTGATCAGAAAAATCATTTCCCGTAGTCTGATAGCTCTCCCCAGAGGTGTTACAGTAAAGTAAGGTATTTAAACTAAGTTTTGGAAAGCTGAAATCAATTTGTGCTATTTATCGCCTTGCGTTATTTACCGCGTTGCGCTACTTATCGCCTGTTGTTTGAGTTACGTGGGCGTACCCAGACGCTCCGTTGCGTAATATACGCAGCGTGCGTCGGTCTTTGGATTGTGTACGCAAGTCTTTGTTAGAGACACGTGTACGCAAAGCAAAGATCCACCGTAACACAATTTATACTTTTATCAATGTAGATGATCCTTGATCATCTACCACACACACCACACTGACTTCGCCTTATCTCTCAGGCAAAAACTGTGTGTTTGTCTACACTTTAACTATATTACCTTTACTCAAACTATTGAAATAGCGGCAAATTTCTCTCAGCACTTTTATCAACTATAAAACTAGCAGACAGGAGAGTGATATACGAAAATACAAAAATGAAAAAGAAATGCAGATATATATATGTGTGCGTGCGTGTGTACGCAAGACAGAAAAATAAACAGTTTTAAAAGACTATCGTTTTGTTCTTACCTCCGGTTCCCGGATTCCTTCAGCACTCTTTACCTAAGCGAAGCAGACGCTTATCCCGTCAGCACTACGAGGGATACAATCTCCCGCCCTTTGCTGAGGGATAATGTCTGCTGATCTACCTAGTGCAGATATGTGAAGGACTGGACGGCCCCCAATTGATAAAGCTAAATATGTATCGTATATATATAACCCTTTATGAGGTCTAAGAACACTGTACGCTATCTACGTAAGAAGTACCGTAAGGGTACGCAAGTTGCGTAACGATCGCTCAGCCGTAGGCGAGACGCTCAAGCGTCGCGTTCGCTCACGGCCCAGAGATCACAGGCATGCACGCTATTGGCTGCCGACGAACGAAATGATTCGCTATGGCGTAGCGGACGCTCGGGACCACGAGGAGATCACCAGCGGCGCAGACGCTCACAACGTTAAACCTTTATATCTATACCTTTAACAATGAGATACACAGTATACTTTAGTGTAGAGACAGAGTGTAAGTGCAACCTGGTGTAACCTAATTAACTACAAAGCTGCTTTAGCGTCACTGACGCTCTGTGAACACTTAACACTATAAGGAATACACAGATACCTGGGTTTAGGGTCCAAAGCCTATTATATGTATTATGACTATTATACTTGCAAAAAGGAATCACAGTACAAATGATACACTACAATATAACAGAGACTACCTAACCAGATAACTACACAATAAATACAATACAATACAATGAAGTCTAATCAAGGGAAAAATACGAGGAAAAGAGAAGAGAGGGAGAGAGAGAAATGGCTCACAGTAAGACAATATGATTACGGAGAAAACTTACGCACAAGGGGAAACGATCGCAAGCGCCTCGATATCCAGCTCCCGGTTATCAGCAATGAGAACCGTTGATGAGAGAGTGCAGTTGGATATGGTCGGCCCGCTATTTATGCCCCACACACAATACAATTCAATGGTCCCTACAATCTCATTGTTCATTGGACACAGGAATTCGGCTCTGCATTATAACAAAAGGTCATAGGTTGATTCATACAGGTGGGCTGTCTTGTATCAGTGGCCTTGGTTATGCAAAACAAAGGGTGATGACTAACACATTCCTGTCTTCTGGAGAGCTATTGTTTGGCGAATACAAAACAAAACCCTGTCTCTGGGTTTTGTTCAATATTCATGATGTCCACTTTCAGTTGAGACAATGACATCTCAGCCATCATTCTCCTGGATACAAACCCTAACCCATTCGTAAACACAGGTGTTGGCCCTCCTCATTGAGTCTCAAAGCTCAGCGTAATTAAAGGCTATTGTACTCCGTCTGCGGGAAAGATACTGATTTGGAGTACAATTAATCTTCAATTACTATTCCTGTGCTTACCTTATGCATGTGAAGATGTGAGGCCCTCCCAACATGCAAACTATTGTTTGGGGGATCTCTAAGGTCAAAGAGCCATTTGAGACCCACTGATACCTGTTTCCAACTGTTACTAAGTAAGAACAAATAATAGTAAATGGACATAACTTCTTATGTCCATAACTATTCGCACGAGCGATTAATCCGCTCCAAACCAACACCGGAATATTGCTATTTAAATACTCTTCCGATGGGTACCAAACACCACTGTATGACCCCTGTTAGACCCTTCGCACAATACAAAGAGGAATCTCTCTGTTCAGGAACATGCTATATTAACCAAACTTTCAGAATCTATCAAAGGGACCATGATCTACAAAATACATTATTACTGAAAATATGTAACGATTGAGTCGCACGCTACGACTACACAAACTTTACCGTAAATACGCATACCGTGCACCAGCGGGTGCACGCAACTGCGGGTATGCGCCTTCACGGGAGAGCGCACGCATGCGCAGCGCGGACCAGTGTGAGGTGCAAATATGGCAGTGTGCATAGAGATATTTTTCTGACTTTGACAGAACATAAACATATATGTGTTTCACATAGGAAAACAATTGTGATTCTAAAAAGGAGGTCCACGAGTCAGCTTATAACAGCTGTGAATAAAGTTTATTTTGATCCTGTTTTTGAATTTTGCTTACAAGACAAAATCCTACTTACTTTGTACTGTTTAAATAATTTGCAATACATGTATCCTTATTGCAAGTGTGACTATCAGTTGTAAACGTCAGTTTACTTACAGGACTAAAAGCACTACTTTAAAAAGACATTTAATACACTTTAAATGGAGCCGCTGCAGCCGCTGTACTCAATCCTTAGCCTACGTACTTTTTACACCATTAGCGTATAGAGCCCCGTACCGTGTACGTACTTTGCGTACAAACTCCGCACTGGCCGTACAAAGTACACTCAGTGCGTACACACCCAAAGATGCTCCGTGAACACTTAGCAGCTACACATGTGACTGTAATACACTTATAACCTTAGCAGGGAAAGGAGACACGACACCAGATTGTATTTAAAATGCCGGGTTCTGACACACCAACATATAATTACTGAAAGGGGGTTACAATAACAATACAATACAATAGAATAATGGCTACAATCAATGGTACATACGTTTTTGGTTTCACCTGCGCTTCCCAGTCTGGTCCTCAGTCATCAAGGTAGATGACCTTCAGAGTCTGTGATTGTGACCTGGCATGCAGCTGGCTTTTTATACAGTGGATCAAAACATAATACAATAGACACTGTGTGCTCATCTTCCATTGGTTCGGGGGTGGGACATATCCTGTACACAGGAGATCATTGGTCAGCTCAAAAGGTGGGTGATGGATAAGACTTGAGATGTGATTTCTGTTGTTTGCATCTGAGTTCCCGCCCCATGACCAGTAAAAAACACATCACATTAATCATACATAAATCTGGAATTATTAATAACTTAATGTTGTAATATATGATAATATTCTTATTCCCACCAGATTAATGTTTACGTGACTCTGAACAATATGATCCCACACATGATATGATTATCTATTTCCATCCTCAATATATACATATATCTATCTATCTATCTATATAGATAGATAGATAGATAGATAAATATATATTTATATATATATGTGGAGAAGAAAGGCGGCACTCGGAGACTGATAATGTGGTGAAACGGAACCAATCAGTGTTTAATCACGTCTACGTTTCGGGGGACGTACCCCCTTCCTCAGGTTAAACCAAACACAAGATTATTATTATATATATATATATACACATACACACACACTCCTGCTATTACAATTTGTTAGGAATTATATATATATATACAGCAGCAGTCAGGCGGCACTCACGGCGATAATAAAAGAAACAGATGCCTTGTGGAGCAATCAACGTTTCAATGTATGAATAAATACATTTTCATCAGGACAACAAGACAGTACAAACATACATACCTATATAGCCCTCTCCATCTGAGCATGGCGCCGTCCGCCCGCCGCGTCCCGCTCAGTCCAATGACGTCATCCGCAGGCGCCGGCGTCCGGCGTCATGACAACCAGACGAAGTTCACTAGAACACACAAGAAAACCGCATTACAGCAATTAAAAAGACAAACACCTGTAAGTGAACAAGAAAGAGAAAAAGAAATCTAAAAACTAATACATAGTGTAACACATGTTGGATCGAAATGCCAGCTACAAAAAATTTCTAAACAGTTACATTTAAAGAGAAAACAACTATACATTAGTGGCATCAATCTCACATTATGGACAATGGTCCACAATGTGGGTAATATACAACGATCCTATCATCCAGAGTAGTAGACAATGTTAATGGAACTACTTCATGACCATACTAAACAAAAAAACATGAAAAAAAGAAAAAGTAGAAAAAGTGGAGAACATACAAACTCCCCACCAAAGTTTATCATACTATAATTACAAGTATATTCAAGTTGTTAATTCGCAACTAAGCCACAAAAAAGATTAAATAAAGCATGATAGTCCTTGATGTTCATTAAGCCCTCGGGGAGACAAGGTGTCTAAAAGAAAAATCCACTTTGCCTCCCTTTTTAATAATAATGGACCCCTAGCCCCCCCCCCCCCCCCGTTTGAGTGGAGGAATGTGGTCTATTATGCAGTGTCGTAGCTGAGCTAGAGAATGACGTGCCTCAATAAAATGGCGAGCTATTGGCTGATCACTTTTGCCCGAATTAAGCGCTGCCCTAATTGATGACCTATGTGCCGCCATCCTTTCTTTGAAGGCACATTCCGTCTTGCCTACATAATGTAGGCCACACGGACAGCTCAACAAATACACCACAAATCTAGTGGTGCAAGTCACCCGGTGAAGGATCCTCATTTTTTTTCCAGTGTATGGGTGATGAAAACTGTCTCCCGCAATCATGTGGCTGCACGTTGTGCAGCCTAAGCACTTAAAACAACCTAACCGAGCAGGATTGAGAAAACCAGTCTCCCTTCCACTATTTGATGGAGGAAATTGTATGTCAGTTTTCATGACATGATCCCTAATGTTCTTACCCCTCTTATAGGCTGGCATGATTTTAGCATTATTAAGGCTCTTAAGTTGTTTATCCGATCGAACTACTGGCCATAGGGATTTACAAAATTTATTAACTTGATTACTCTGACAGTGAAACTTATTCACCCAATCAAGCGGTCCTCGGTACTTTTCACAGTTGGAGTAAGTGCAACAGATCTTGGAGTGGTAAGTACCTTTAGCTTAGTCGCTAAGAGATCATCCAAGGGGTAGCCTCTCTGATGGAATTTGGTCACCATAGAATCTAATACTGGCTCAACTTCATTAGCATCATTAATGATTCTACGTACCCGTAGCATCTGTGAATAAGGGAGACCTTTTTTGAGGGGTAACGGATGATGGCTTGAAGCCAACAACATGTTATTCCTGTCAGTAGGCTTCACAAAGAGCCCAGTGCTAACCTTTCCATCATTGATGGTAATGCATACATCCAGAAAATTAACGCTCCTCTGATCAATGGTATATGTGAGTTTCACAGGGGAGTCTGACGCATTATGCACGACAATCAGGGACTCTAGATCTTCCCATGGTACCCCCCAGAGGACTAATAGATCGTCAATAAACCGTACATATAGTACGATCTTGCGGCGAATTTCCGGGCATTTAAAAAACAAAGTTTCCTCCACTGTGAACATGAAGCAGTTCGCAAATGAGGGGGCCACGTTGCTGCCCATGGCACAACCTTGAAGTTGAAGGTAGTATGCATTATTGAACATAAAATAATTGCGTTGGAGTGTCAATTCTAACAAACGCATGAAAAGGTTAACATCTGGACCCTTATACAAAGAATTCCCCTCAATCACTGATCTCACAGCCAATAACCCTTCCTGGTGGGGTATACAAGTGTACAGGCTCTTAACGTCAATAGTTGCCAAAAAGCAACCCGTTGGAATATCATCAAGCTCATCCAGCCTTTTTAGGAGCATGGTGGTATCCTTGAGATATGACGCCTTTGCCTGCACACATGGCTGCAAAAAGTGATCCAAGTACATGGAGATTTTCTGGTACATGGAACCCCTAGCCAATATAATGGGCCTAGCAGGGGGGCACCGTGCATCTTTATGGATCTTAGGAAGCGAGTAAAGCAAAGGTGTTACAGGGAAACGAGTGATCAAGGCATCACACGTGGATTGTGAGATAAGGCCATCAGAAACCGCATTGGTCAGAATATAATCCAATTCCTCCTTGAACCGTGGAGTGGGATCTGCAGGGAGTCTGCAGTAAACACTGTTGTCACCCAGTTGTTTATCCAATTCTAACACATAGTCGGATATGTTCTGTATAACAATGGCCCCGCCCTTATCGGCGGGCCTGATGACAATGTCATCATAATTACTGAGTGACTTCAGTGCCTCCCACTCATCACGGGAAAGGTTGGAATTTGTCTTCTGCGGTATAGAAGTAAGCTGTTGCACTGAACTATCCAGAGTGCGGCAAAAGATTTTAATAGACTGATTGTGAGAAACGGGATCAAATCTAGATTTGATAGTGGCAGATCACCACATGAGTCCACTTTTGTAGATTTGTCGTTGAAATATTCTTTAAGACGTAATTGTCTCCCCAGTTTGTACTGTTCAATCTTCCACTCAAAGGGGTCAAAGCGGTTCGTGGGTACAAAATTAAGTCCTTTGGATAGCACCAAGGTTTCCATGGGTGTAAGGGTTCTCTCCGACAGGTTGAATATTACTTGGTCTTCTTCTTGTACCGGGGACGACCTGCCCCTCGACCTTTTGTTCTGGCCCCCCCTCCGCGTGCGTTGCCTGCGGGGTTTATCAGTTGTGCTCTTGTGAGCACCCCTAAAGGGGGACGACCTGAGAGATTCCCTTGTGTATCCACCTCACTTGCTGAACCATTCCCGTCTGTAGAGGTATCAGTATCCAGAGCAACTTGATTGTTATGGTTGGGATAACGTCGTCTATTAAATATGGCTGGATTTGACGTGCCAGTAATCCACGGATATACTTGTTTACGGGTATAGTCCATGTTGACTTTCTCAAGCTTATGTCGCTTGTATTGGATAAGATCTTTCCTATATTTATCCAATTGTGTGGATAGACTTCCCAACCAATCATTGGATTGGTCTGCCGTAAGCGTGGATTTATGAGAGATTTCAAACGTCTCTATTTGAGATCTAATACTGACCAATTCGCGAGTGACTTCCTCTATCACCAGCAGGATTAAATCGTACAAACACTTGTTCAAAATGGAGATCCATTTTTTGCAGAAAGGTGCATTGAAGCGGCCAATGGTGGGCACATTCTTAATCCGAAACCCCCGGGGAATTTTCCCATCCCGGTGGTAATCGGACAATGTTACACCATGATAGTAGTAGTCCAACTCTCGCTTCTTTAGTTTTAGTAGATCTCTAAACAAGTGTAAGTTGTCAACATCACCACTCGTAGTGCTCAGTTTGTCTTTAAAGCGAATGGAATCAGTATCTCCATCTGAATAGCTGAAAGTCTCACCCTGTGTGAGATCAATCACAGCCAATAGTGCATCCAAGTCTGTGTCTATATGCGAAGTCATAGTTCCAAGTACTCTGCCGTATCCAGACTGGTGTTACTCAGTATAAACCAAAGTGATACCAAAAAATATAGTGAACTTAAAAACACGTCCAACCAGATCAGAGCTGAGTCATAAAAAAAGAGTAACAGGTGCCTTCCACAGGTTCATTCAAACAAGCATGTCCGTAAACATACCAAGATACTCCAGCATGTCAGGCGGCACTCCGTTTATAACTGTAATCACTGATAGTGCCGGTGCCCTCCAGAAGGACTTCGTCTGGTGGTCATGACGCTGGACGCCGGCGCCTGCGGATGACGTCTTTGGACTGAGCGGGACGCGGCGGGCGGACGGCGCCATGCTCAGATGGAGAGGGCTATATAGGTATGTATGTTTGTACTGTCTTGTTGTCCTGATGAAAATGTATTTATTCATACATTGAAACGTTGATTGCTCCACAAGGCATCTGTTTCTTTTATTATCGCCGTGAGTGCCGCCTGACTGCTGCTGTGTTTGGGAAGGGTTTTGTCCTAATTCCTTCTGGAGGGCACCGGCACTATCAGTGATTACAGTTATAAACGGAGTGCCGCCTGACATGCTGGAGTATATATATATATATATATATATATATATATATATCTGCAAGAGTTTAGACTATGAATGTTATAACCTCAGATTTCTAAATGGCTGGTTTGTAATTTTGTTAGCTATTGCTAATTGAGTTTCTCTTCAGCCAACCTAGGTTCCTGGATATTGTCTTTCTTGTTTGTCCTGTCCTCAGATAAGACAATGACAATCCAGTATTTATTGTCTTCGACAGATACTGGGCTGTTCTAGAATAATAGGGGTAAACAAAGGTATTTGCCTTCTTCATAGGATTTCAAAGCTTTGTGTAAATAAGGCCATTGTATTTGAGTCTCTGGGAGTATAATTTATGTGTGACCCATCTT
The DNA here is from genome assembly GCF_028390025.1 of Pseudophryne corroboree. NCBI lineage: Eukaryota > Metazoa > Chordata > Amphibia > Anura > Myobatrachidae > Pseudophryne > Pseudophryne corroboree. The sequence goes on along the minus strand of NC_086447.1, from coordinate 376,998,397 downwards.
CATGCTATTAGAAGAGAAAGCAGACGGTGGGTGATTTATGCAATATATGGATTAGATATATGATATGTCTTTGTGGCTTTTCCATGCGAGTACAAATTCCACTGTAATTACTCATACCACGTGCTAATATGCAGGACCGCGGGAGCGACCATACGCAAATTGCGAATATGTGCACGCACGGCCGAGTAAGTACGCACACGGAGGCCATCTATGTGGTGTTTGTACGTGATGTGTTTACTGTAATATTTTCCGACTTCGACACGGTGTATAGTCGTAGCTTAACACCTCAGTTAGTGCATAAATATACATCTCAAATATTGTTTAGAGTCTTGAAAGCAATGGCGTTTCTATAATGGGAGTAGTGTGTGTGGAACACATGGGCCCCTAGGTTCGGGCAGGGGGGCCACACCGCACACACTGCACCCATATAGTATACTTACCCCCTGGATTCCCACAGCGGCGGTCCTGTAGTGTGGGCACAAATCACTTGTAAAATGGCCGCCACAGCCATTTCCAATTGATTTGCACATGCGCACTGGATATGTCCCCGGAATAAATAGCACTGAATGAGTCAAAATGTAATGTCTTCTCCACTGTGACGTGATTCTATAAATCAGGAATAGTAGTATCCACAGAGTCTGAATTACATGTGGGATATGGGAGTGAATTATTCAGATGCTATAATAATGGCTAGCACACCCCAAAGGGTGGATGATTAATATATAATATATTGCAAATCTAATTTGAGCTTGTTTGTTCTCTGAGTGAATTTGTTAATATCATGTTATCAATGTTAGTATATAATTTCATAATCAGGAATAATAGTATCCCCTCTTGGAGTCTGCATTACTCATGAGACGTGGGAGTAAAATTTTCAGATGCTGTAATAGTGGCAGGCATACCCCACAGTGCTAAGTGATTATTATATAATACTAAGAATATGAGATTGGTTGTTCTCTAAATTAATTTATTTAATACCATCTACGCCAGTCAGAGAAAAACATGACTACTGCTGTTGCGTTATAGGCTACGATAGTAGTAGGGTTAGTTGTGTTCCAAATTACAGTCATACAGTTACATTTAGTGAAGGCACTTGTGACGTATACATTATAATGTTAAGTTATTACCAGAAAGTACCATGCTCTGTGCTGCCTGGACCTTCCTCCAAATATTTCTCAAGCATACAGTAACTCCCCCAATAACATAAGCATCTAGCTGTTGAATACCATAAAAGAAGTTGCCCCGGGTTGATGACCATACACATAGAAAAACAGGGAAAATTCACCCATTCACATGTAATGTGCAGCTGTACAGAACACATTTTGTTATATTTTTTAGGTCACTGTTAGTGACATTTATTATTAATACTTCATTGTAATAATTATTGCCTGGTTCTTGTGTGTATTTTATTTTTTCATTCCCCTGCCAAGGCCTCGTTGCTTGTTCAACATAAACCAATAAAATGCAATCACAGTAGATGGATTTATAAATGAATTGGCTGTAAAACAATAAATCCCAATAATACATACAGAGCAGTCCCGGAATTGCGGGAAGAGATCCTAATTACCAGGCATATTGGCCAGCAGAAGTCTGACTAACTGGTGGCCACCTTGATGCTTTAGCGCAGTGATTTTCATAACTAAGTCCTCAAGAAGCACTAACAGTTCATGTTTTCCAAGTCACCTGTGGATTTTGTAAAATGTGACAGTTGGTAATACACAGTGCACATGCCGGATGACCTGGAAAACCTGGACTGTTAGCGCTCCTTGAAGACCACGTTTGGTAACCACTGCTGTAACTGCAATCAATAGAAACTGTCTCAATGAGGAGGCAAAAGGCTATAAACTGGATACAATCTGTCCAAATATAATAAAGAGCAATGTGGGAGACAAATATTCTAACGGAGCTCAGGGAGACAAGCTGACACATTTCGACGAGTTTTAAAACTCATTGCGTATAATTCAAACTCATTGATAAATCTTCCCCTTAGATTCATATTACACAGAAGGCTGCTTCAAGTTAATACTACCAGTTGTAATTACAGTTGAATGAAATAATTCACAGAACTTCCCTGAGGGGAGGTCTAGAAATGTTGATTACTTTCAAGAATTGTCCGATAAAAAGGGTCCAGACAAACAGCATCATTGGGATCCTTAAATCCCTCCTCAAGGGCGAAGTGACATTGTATCCTGCCATATGGGTGGCCAGCACTTGGTATTAGAAGAAAGGTCTTTACATGCTGCCACCATTTCTTTTGCAGTCTTAGCACCCCACTAGTGTGGTCCTCTTATAAGGATCTTCCGTCTTTCACCAGTTATAGTGGCGCTGCACTGAATTAGAGAGCTCAACTAATTGGCCTATTGCTGGGCAGTTCTCAAATTCCGATGATAGTTTCTGCTTCAGTGTAGTGACCTGTGTTCCTGTGATCTTACATTGCTGATCTGGTTCCAGTGGTGGCTCCTACCATTTTATGTCCAAGGGGCAGCCCATGCTGCAGTTTAGGTCAGAGCTGGTCTGAATCTATAAATAAAGCGCACATGCACAGAAAATGTAGCCAGGGAGGAAAAGAAATAAACATGCATGTGCACAAAACCCACCTTAAAGAGATCTGCTCATCTGGTAAACATTAAAGAACCCATTGATACCCCTTTCACACAGAAAGTCAAATTACAAGGTTAAGAAGTTCTACCCGGTAATTTACCGATAAACATTGTCCTTTTTCTGTGTGAAAGGGTCAAACCGGGTTGAAATTCCCAGGACTTCGACCCAGGAATTTACCAGGGTCGGAGACCCGACAATTTCTAACTAGGTTGACTCTTTCACACAGAAGAAATAGCCATGTTGATCTGCAAATTACTAGGTAGAACTACTTCACCAGGTAATTTGATTCCCAGTGTGAAAGGGGGTCAGGCAGTACCGACGTACTTTCACAACGGCCGATGCAGTTTTACACAAGGTCTAGCGAAGCTTTTCTGTCGCACTGCTGGCCGCAGAGTGATTGACAGGAAGAGGACGTTTCTGGGTGTTATCTGACCGTTTTCAGGGAGTGTTCGTAAAAACGCAGGCGTGCCAGGAAAAACGCAGGCGTGGCTGGCTGAACGCAGGGCATGTTTGTGACGTCAAAACAGGAACTGAACAGTCCGAAGTGATCGCAAGCGCTGAGTAGGTCTGGAGCTACTCTGAAACTGCACAATTTATTTTTATAGCCGATCTGCGATCCTTTCGTTCGCACTTCTGCTAAGCTAAAATACACTCCCAGTGGGAAGCGGCATAGCGTTTGCACGGCTGCTAAAAACAACTAGCGAGTGATCAACTCGGAATGACCACCTATATCTTTATGTTAAACCATTTCTAAAACCATACTTAAAGGAGTTTTTTTTTTTTACAAGGGAACTGGAGATACTGTGGAGACATTATGGGTTGAAATTTCTATAGGAGGATAATGCCCAAAAAAGCTTTTAATAGGCACATGCTATAAACCACCTGATATTATTGTGACCAAGGAAGTGCAACGTTTGATGCAAATCAAGAAAGCTTCAGGACTGGGGGAGGTACTAATCATTGGGGATTTTAATTATCCAGACATAAATTGGGCCAGAGAATCATGTGAAACAGCTAGAGGTAATAGGTTCTTAAATACACTAAAAGGTAACTACTTGTCGCAAATAGTTGAGGAACCAACCAGAGTAAGGACTATACTGGACCTAGTACTAATTAACAATGTGGTGATAATTGCAAATACCACAGTACGCGAGACCTTGGGTAACAGTGATCATAATACTGTATAATCACATTCGACATTAGTTTTCAAAAGCAGAATCCAAAAGGTTGAACTAAGACTCTTAACCTTAAAAAGGTTAATTTTAACAGGCTAAAACACGCACTAAAGGACATAGATTGGGAAACTTTGTTTCAGGGAAAGAACACTGCTGAAACGTGGGATGTTGATAGACAAATATACCCATAAGTGCATCGCCATGGGCAGTAAAAATAAGAGTATTACATTTAAACCAATGTGACTAAACAAAGGAAGAAATGGATAAAAATAGGCGGCCATTCAAAGCTTTTAAAGCAGATGGGAAGGCGGAGTCATTCCAGTAGTACAAGGAATGTAATAAAAAATGCAAAAAGGAAATCAGGGCAGCCAAAATAGAAAACGAAAAACAAATCGCTAAGGAGAGCAAAACTAACCCTAAAAAGTTCTTTAAGTACATAAATGGTAAGAGGCTAAAAAAAGAGAATATAGGACCATTAAAAAGCAAACTGGGACTCTTGTTAAATGATGACAAAGAAAAAGCTGAATTATTGAACACATTTTTTTCATCAGTGTTTATTAGAGAGGACCAGATGGTGTGATTCGTGAGTAGCATTAATAATTGTAATGTTAAAGGCCCATTACTTAGTACTTATCTGTCTGAGGAAGTAGTCCGTGAGCGATTAAAAAAAATTAAGACTAATAAATCTCCTGGTCTAGATGGACTTCATCCTAAGCTTCTGATGGAGCTAAATGCTGAAATAGCTAGGCCTCTGTATCTTATTTTCACTGATTCACTTACATCAAGAATGGTACCAAAGGATTGGCGTATAGCAGAGGTACAGATAGATCCACGGTTATCTTGGCTTCTTTGCTGCGCCTAGGCACGCCATGGTTTATTTACATAAACCCTTCATCTATTGTTCTCAGCTGCAAGACAATACAGAGAACAATACAGCAGGGGATTAAGTCATTACAGCAGGGGAATTAAATCCAACTGCCCAGTCTCAATTAATCCTATTAAAGGCCAAGATAAACATGGACCCATCTGTAGTCCCAATATATAAAAAGGGCATCAAACTCGATCCTGGTAACTATAGACCATTTAGTCTGACATCAATAGTGGGGAAACTTTTGGAAAGTATACTAAGGGATAGCATACAGGAATTATTGGTGAACTCCCATGCTATTAGTAAGATCCAACATGGTTTTGTGAGAAATAGGTCGTATCAAACTAATTTGATTATCTTCTATGAGAAAGTAAGTGACAATCTTGACGAGAGTAATGCAATAGATGTGGTCTATCTGGATTTTGCAAAGGCTTTCGACACAGTGCCTCACAGGAGGCTGATTTTCAAATTAAGGGCGCATGGTATAGGAAACAATGTTTGTACATGGGTGGGTAATTGGCTTGAAAACATAACAGCGAGTGGTGGTTAATGGGATGTTTTCCACCTGGGCTAAAGTAATGAGTGGAATTCTGCAGGGTTCTGTTCTGGGGCCTCTATTGTTTAACATATTTATAAATGATCTAGGAGAAGGACTAGATAGCAAAGTGTCAATTTTTGCAGATGATACTAAAATATGTAGGGTAATTAAGTTAGATGTCGATGTGGAGTCTCTTCAGAATGATTTATAGAAACTGGAAGTTTGGGCAACGAAATGGAGTATAAGGTTTAATGTGGAAAATTGTAAAGTTATGCACTTTGGGACTAAGAATAAACACGCAAATTACCAGTTAAATTGGGAAAATATGGGGGAAACTAGAAAAGGATTTGGGGGTGTTCATTGATAGTAAATTTAGTGGCAGTACACAATGTCAAAGTACAGCAACAAAGGTAAGTAAGGTGTTAGCATGCATTAAAAGAGAGATTAAGACAAGGGATGAGAGTGTAATCCTGCCACTGTATAAATCATTGGTATGACCGCATCTTGAGTATTGTGTACAGTTCTGGCACGACACCATAAAAGAGACATGTTAGAACTTGAAAAGGTTCAGAGTAGTGATGAGCGGGTTCGGTTTCTAGGAAACCGAACCCCCCCGAACTTCACCTTGTTTACACGGGTCCGAGGCAGGTTCGAACCTTCCCGCCTTGCTCGGCTAACCCGAGCGCGCCCGAACGTCATCATCCCGCTGTCGTATTCTCGCGAGATTCGGATTCTATATAAGCAGCCGCGCGTCGCCGCCATTTTCTCACTTGTGCATTGGAGATGATAGGGAGAGGACGTGGCTGGCGTCCTCTCCGTTTATTGTAGAAGACAGTTGATTGGTTGTTTATTGCTTAATTGTGAGGAGGATTGGGGAGCAGCTGTTAGGAGTACAGTGCAGAGTTTTGCTGATAAGTGACCACCAGTTTTTATCCGTTCTCTGCCTGAAAAAACGCTCCATACCATATCTGTGCTCAGTGTGCTGCATAATATATCTGTGCTGAGTGCTCACACTGCTTAATTGTGGGGACTGGGGAGCAGCTATAGCAGGAGTACAGTGCAGAGTTTTGCTGACAGTGACCACCAGTATACGTTGTCTGCCTGAAAAACACTCCATATCTGTGCTCAGTGTGCTGCTTTATTGTGGGGACTGGGGACCACCAGTATAATTAATATTATATAGGAGGAGTACAGTGCAGAGTGCACTGCTGTACCTACCTCTGTGTCGTCATCCATTAAGTATACTATCTATCTACATTCTGTACCTGTGGTGCATTTTAGACAGTTTTGCAGTTTGCTGACAGTGTCCACCAGTATACTATATATATACTTATAGCAGTACGGTAGGCCACTGCTGTACCTACCTCTGTGTCGTCACTCGTCATCCATTAAGTATACTATCCATCTACATTCTATACCTGTGGTGCATTTTAGACAGTTTTGCAGTTTGCTGACACTGTCCACCAGTATACTATATATATACTTATAGCAGTACGGTAGGCCACTGCTGTACCTACCTCTGTGTCGTCACTCGTCATCCATTAAGTATACTATCCATCTACATTCTATACCTGTGGTGCATTTTAGACAGTTTTGCAGTTTGCTGACAGTGTCCACCAGTATACTATATATATACTTATAGCAGTACGGTAGGCCACTGCTGTACCTACCTCTGTGTCATCACTCGTCATCCATTAAGTATACTATCCATCTACATTCTATACCTGTGGTGCATTTTAGACAGTTTTGCAGTTTGCTGACAGTGTCCACCAGTATACTATATATATACTTATAGCAGTACGGTAGGCCACTGCTGTACCTACCTCTGTGTCGTCACTCGTCATCCATTAAGTATACTATCCATCTACATTCTATACCTGTGGTGCATTTTAGACAGTTTTGCAGTTTGCTGACAGTGTCCACCAGTATACTATATATATATATATACTTATAGCAGTACGGTAGGCCACTGCTGTACCTACCTCTGTGTCGTCACTCGTCATCCATTAAGTATACTATCCATCTACATTCTATACCTGTGGTGCATTTTAGACAGTTTTGCAGTTTGCTGACAGTGTCTACCAGTATACTATATATATACTTATAGCAGTACGGTAGGCCACTGCTGTACCTACCTCTGTGTCGTCACTCGTCATCCATTAAGTATACTATCCATCTACATTCTATACCTGTGGTGCATTTTAGACAGTTTTTGCAGTTTGCTGACAGTGTCTACCAGTATACTATATATATACTTATAGCAGTACGGTAGGCCACTGGCAGTACGGATGGTGTAATGGTTAGCATTACTGCCTCACAGCACTGAGGTCATGGGTTCGATTCCCACCATGGCCCTAACTGTGTGGAGTTTGTATATTCTCCCCGTACTTGCGTGGGTTTCCTCCGGGTACTCCGGTTTCCTCCCACAATCCAAAAATATACAGGTAGGTTAATTGGCTCCCAACAAAATTAACCCTAGCGTGAATGTGTGTACATGTGATAGGGAATATAGATTGTAAGCTCTACTGGGGCAGGGACTGATGTGAATGAGCAAATATTCTCTGTAAAGCGCTGCGGAATATGTGTGCGCTATATAAATAACTGGTAATAAATAAATAAATAATAATACCTACCTCTGTGTCGTCACTCGTCATCCATTAAGTATACTATCCATCTACATTCTATACCTGTGGTGCATTTTAGACAGTTTTGCAGTTTGCTGACACAGTGTCCACCAGTATACTATATATAGCAGTACGGTAGGCCACTGCTGTACCTACCTCTGAGTCGTCACTCGTCATCCATTAAGTATACTATTATCCATCTACATTCTATACCTGTGGTGCATTTTAGTTGTGCGCAGTAAATATAGTAGTAGGCCATTGCTATTGATACTGGCATATAATTCCACACATTAAAAAATGGAGAACAAAAATGTGGAGGTTAAAGGGAAAGATCAAGATCCACTTCCACCTCGTGCTGAAGCTGCTGCCACTAGTCATGGCCAAGACGATGAAATGCCATCAACGTCGTCTGCCAAGGCCGATGCCCAATGTCATAGTAGAGAGCATGTAAAATCCAAAACACAAAAGTTCAGTAAAATTACCCAAAAATCAAAATTAAAAGCGTCTGAGGAGAAGCGTAAACTTTGCAAATTTGCCATTTACGACACGGAGTGGCAAGGAACGGCTGAGGCCCTGGCCTATGTTCATGGCTAGTGGTTCAGCTTCACATGAGGATGGAAGCACTCATCCTCTCGCTAGAAAAAATAAAAGACTTAAGCTGGCAAAAGCACAACAAAGAACTGTGCGTTCTTCTAAATCACAAATCCCCAAGGAGAGTCCAATTGTGTCGGTTGCGATGCCTGACCTTCCCAACACTGGACGGGAAGAGCTTGCGCCTTCCACCATTTGCACGCCCCCTGCAAGTGCTGGAAGGAGCACCCGCAGTCCAGTTCCTGATAGTCAAATTGAAGATGTCACTGTTGAAGTACACCAGGATGAGGATATGGGTGTTGCTGGCGCTGGGGAGGAAATTGACAAGGAGGATTCTGATGGTGAGGTGGTTTGTTTAAGTCAGGCACCCGGGGAGACACCTGTTGTCCGTGGGAGGAATATGGCCATTGACATGCTTGGTCAAAATACAAAAAAAAAATCAGCTCTTCGGTGTGAAATTATTACAACACAAATGCGGACAAAAGGTGTCAAGCCGTGTGTTGCCTTTGTCAAGCTGTAATAAGTAGGGGTAAGGATGTTAACCACCTCGGAACATCCTCCCTTATACGTCACCTGCAGCGCATTCATCATAAGTCAGTGACAAGTTCAAAAACTTTGGGTGACAGCGGAAGCAGTCCACTGACCACTAAATCCCTTCCTCTTGTAACCAAGCTCCTGCAAACCACACCACCAACTCCCTCAGTGTCAATTTCCTCCTTACCCAGGAAAGCCAATAGTCCTGCAGGCCATGTCACTGTCAAGTCTGACGAGTCCTCTCCTGCCTGGGATTCCTCCGATGCATCCTTGAGTGTAACGCCTACTGCTGCTGGCGCTGCTGTTGTTGCTGCTGGGAGTCGATCGTCATCCAAGAGGGGAAGTCGGAAGACCACTTGTACTACTTCCAGTAAGCAATTGACTGTCCAACAGTCCTTTGCGAGGAAGATGAAATATCACAGCAGTCATCCTGCTGCAAAGCAGATAACTCAGGCCTTGGCAGCCTGGTCGGTGAGAAACGTGGTTCCGGTATCCATCGTTAATTCAGAGGCAACTATAGACTTGATTGAGGTACTGTGTCCCCGGTACCAAATACCATCTAGGTTCCATTTCTCTAGGCAGGCGATACCGAAAATGTACACAGACCTCAGAAAAAGACTCACCAGTGTCCTAAAAAATGCAGTTGTACCCAATGTCCACTTAACCACGGACATGTGGACAAGTGGAGCAGGGCAGACTCAGGACTATATGACTGTGACAGCCCACTGGGTATATGTATTGCCTCCCGCAGCAAGAACAGCAGCGGCGGCACCAGTAGCAGCATCTTGCAAACGCCAACTCGTTCCTAGGCAGGCTACGCTTTGTATCACCGCTTTCCAGAATAGGCACACAGCTGACAACCTCTTACGGCAACTGAGGAAGATCATCGCAGAATGGCTTACCCCAATTGGACTCTCCTGGGGATTTGTGACATCGGACAACGCCAGCAATATTGTGCGTGCATTACATCTGGGCAAATTCCAGCACGTCCCATGTTTTGCACATACATTAAATTTAGTGGTGCAGAATTATTTAAAAAACGACAGGGGCGTGCAAGAGATGCTGTCGGTGGCCCGAAGAATTGCGGGCCACTTTCGGCATTCAGGCACCGCGTACAGAAGACTGGAGCACCACCAAACATTCCTGAACCTGCCCTGCCATTATCTGAAGCAAGAGGTGGTAACGAGGTAGAATTCAACCCTCTATATGCTTCAGAGGATGGAGGAGCAGCAAAAGGCCATTCAAGCCTATACATCTGCCCACGATATAGGCAAAGGAGGGGGAATGCACCTGACTCAAGCGCAGTGGAGAATGATTTCAACGTTGTGCAAGGTTCTGCAACCCTTTGAACTTGCCACACGTGAAGTCAGTTCAGGCACTGCCAGCCTGAGTCAGGTCATTCCCCTCATCAGGCTTTTGCAGAAGAAGCTGGAGACATTGAAGGAGGAGCTAAAACAGAGCGATTCCGCTAGGCATGTGGGACTTGTGGATGGAGCCCTTAATTCGCTTAACCAGGATTCACGGGTGGTCAATCTGTTGAAATCAGAGCACTACATTTTGGCCACCGTGCTCGATCCTAGATTTAAAACCTACGTTGTATCTCTCTTTCCGGCAGACACAAGTCTGCAGAGGTTCAAAGACCTGCTGGTGAGAAAATTGTCAAGTCAAGCGGAACGTGACCCGTCAACATCTCCTCCTTCACATTCTCCCGCAACTGGGGGTGCGAGGAAAAGGCTAAGAATTCCTACCCCACCCGCTGGCGGTGATGCAGGGCAGTCTGGAGCGAGTGCCACTGCTGACATCTGGTCCGGACTGAAGGACCTGCCAATGATTACTGACATGTCGTCTACTGTCACTGCATATGATTCTCTCACCATGGAAAGAATGGTGGAGGATTATATGAGTGACCGCATCCAAGTAGGCACGTCAGACAGTCCGTACGTATACTGACAGGAAAAAGAGGCAATTTGGAGGCCCTTGCACAAACTGGCTTTATTCTACCTAAGTTGCCCTCCCTCCAGTGTGTACTCCAAAAGAGTGTTTAGTGCAGCCGCTCACCTTGTCAGCAATCGGCGTACGAGGTTACTTCCAGAAAATGTGTAGAAGATGATGTTCATCAAAATGAATTATAATCAATTCCTCCGTGGAGACATTCACCAGCAGCAATTGCCTCCAGAAAGTACACGGGGACCTGAGATGGTGGATTCCAGTGGGGAATCTGTGAGGAGGGGGATGTACACAGTGAAAGGGGTGAGGAATCGGAGGATGATGAGGTGGACATCTTGCCTCTGTAGAGCCAGTTTGTGCAAGGAGAGATTGATTGCTTCTTTTTTTGGTGGGGGCCCAAACCAACCAGTCATTTCAGTCACAGTCAAGTGGCAGACCCTGTCGCTGAAATGATGGGTTCGTTGAAGTGTGCATGTCCTGTTTATACAACATAAGGGTGGGTGGGAGGGCCCAAGGACAATTCCATCTTGCACCTCTTTTTTCTTTCATTTTTCTTTGCATCATGTGCTGTTTGGGGACAATTTTTTTGAAGGGCCATCCTGCCTGACACTGCAGTGCCACTCCTAGATGGGCCAGGTGTTTGTGTCGGCCACTTGTGTCGCTTAGCTTAGTCACACAGCGACCTTGGTGCGCCTATTTTTTTCTTTGCATCATGTGCTGTTTGGGGACAATTTTTTTGAAGGGCCATCCTGCCTGACACTGCAGTGCCACTCCTAGATGGGCCAGGTGTTTGTGTCGGCCACTTGTGTCGCTTAGCTTAGCCATCCAGCGACCTCGGTGCAAATTTTAGGACTAAAAATAATATTGTGAGGTGTGAGGTGTTCAGAATAGACTGGAAATTAGTGGAAATTATGGTTATTGAGGTTAATAATACTATGGGATCAAAATGACCCCCAAATTCTATGATTTAAGCTGTTTTTTAGGGTTTTTTGAAAAAAAACACCCGAATCCAAAACACACCCGAATCCGACAATAAATTTTCGGTGAGGTTTTGCCAAAACGCGTCCGAATCCAAAACACGGCCGCGGAACCGAACCCAAAACCAAAACACAGAACCCGAAAAATTTCCGGTGCACATCACTAGTTCAGAGGCGAGCTACAAAACTGATGAAGGGGTTGGAGACACTGGACTATGAAGAAAGGCTTTCTAGGTTAGATATGTTTACACTAGAAATGAGACGAACAAGAGGAGATATGATTAATATTTACAAATAAATAAAGGGGCAATATGCGGAGCTATCAGGTGATTTGTTTATTATGAGACCTCTACACAAAACACCCATATAAGGATTGAGGAGAGGAAATTTCGTACTCAGCGCAGGAAGGAATTCTTCACTGTAAGGGCAATATGAATATGGAATTTACTGCCAGTGAAGGTTGTAATGGCGGACTCGGTCAATGCGTTTAAAAATGGGTTAGATAAATTTCTATCAGAAAAAAATATCAGAGGATATAGCCTTTAACCAGAATAGAATAGAAAGTATAATATATTTCAGGTTGGACTACCGGTCTATTTTCAACCTCACCAACTTTGTTACTATGTTAAACTATATTAAATTAAAAAATAAAATAAAATTGTGAATGGTATTGAAGGGAAAATCATCAGTTAAATGGTTAGGAGACACACAATTGCTAAAGGTATAGATCTCATGTAGTCGTTCTAGAGGTCTTATCAATTGTCTTCAGGTATTGTCATGACATTTATCCTATATTAATTTCTCAGTACTTGATAATTATTTTCTTGCAGGTGTGTGCTAATGGAGCATTTAGTATTTCATCATCTTGTTCCATTGTGTAATAGAAAGGGTACTGTATTCACACTTCTGAATAAATGCATGTAGGTATTACATTTGTAATAGTTGCAAAATACAATGTGTAATAGAAGGGTTATTCAGACACAGAGATTCAAACTGATTAAGTAGTGGATATTCTGTTTGTTTATTGCTCAGCTTATCCTTGCACGACCTTCTTCCATGTATTGCTTATTCACACTTTGTGACTAATGTAGTGTGCCCAACATGGCTGCCTCCCAGTGGCGGAACTACCGTCAGTGCAAGCAGTGCCTTGCACCGGGGTCCGCCACTGTCAAGGGGCCCAAAGCCAGAGCGGCATGTAATGAGTCAAACTGACTCATTACATGCCGCCTGGCTGCCGCTGTGTGCCGCCGCCGAGGAGAGGAGTGCACCGGCTACGGGGGGAGGAGCAGGAGGGGGGGTGGAGGAGGGAGCCGCAGCAGCGCTATGTAATTGGTGGAGGCGCTGCTGCTGCTGTCCCTCTCCTTCACCATAGGCTGCACTCCGCCACTATGAATGCTGGGATGCCCTTCCCAGCATACACAGCGGCGGAGGGCAGCCTAGGTGAAGGAGAGGGACAGCAGCAGCGCCTCCACCAATTACACTGCACTGCTGCAGCTCCCGAGTCCCCCTCCCTCCTCCTTCTTCTCCCCTGCCCGGGATCTGCTAGAAGCTGCACCAGGAGCCTGAGCCAGCGGAAACAGTAAGTATATCTATCTATCTATCTATCTATCTATCTATCTATCTATCTATCTATCTATTGTCTGCCTTAATGTGTAAAAAGGGGGACGCTGTCTGCCTTAATGTGTAAAAAAGGGGACGCTGTCTGCCGTAATGTGTAAAAAGGGGATGCTGTCTGCCGTAATGTGTAAAAAAGGGGACGCCGTCTGCCATAATGTGTAAAAGGTTGACGCTGTCTGCCGTAATGTGTAAAAAGAGGAATCTGTCCGCCGTAGGGTATAAAAGGGTCTCTACCTGGTGTAGTGGTGCTACCGTGCAGCGTAATTTGAATAATAGAGACTACTGTGCACCGTTATATGAATTGGTATTATTTTGTGGCCACACTCTTTCCCCATGAAGCCACGTCCCTATTTTTTTTTGCGCGCGCCTACGGCGAGCACTGCCCCAGTTTTACATAGTGGGGGGGCTCCGATGCCGTTTTTTGCCCACAGCGCTAAAATGTCTAATTACGGCACTATTGCTATGTATCCATTTCCCTAGACCTGAGCAGGTCCCCCTCGCCAGATCCTCTCCAGGGGTGAGGGGGTGGACTTGGATGGGATGGGGGGGGGGGGCCTGAAGCATTTTGTCGCACATGGGCCCACCGCTCGCTCGTTCCGCCACTGCCTGGTGTCCTGTGCAGAATGAAAAAATGCATGGCTCTGATGATCATGCAAGGATCTTGCAGTTTAATTTCATCTTGCTCATTATCTGTCATCAGTTGCAGGCATTACCTGCTTTGCTCATTGTAATCCTAAATAGTGCGCCTAAAATGGCTGCCTAACCTGGATCCTTTATGGTTAGGATGAATAAGTCCTGCAACTGATGACCCAAAATGTCTACCACACTGCTGTAGTAATTCCATGGTCTCTGTATGTCTTTTATTCTCTATTGTATTTTGATGGTTCAAGTTCATAACATGGAACCCTTGGTTAGCATACCTAAACTGCTTTAGAACATCAGTAAACTTGTTCAGAATATCACGAAAACTCATTTAACACTTAAGGGTCTATGGGGGTCATTCCAACCCGATCGCTCGCTGCAGTTTATCGCAGTGCAGCGATCTGGTCGGAACTGCGCATGCCGGACGTCGTTCCCTAGCGATCGCCTCTGCCTGATTGACAGGCAGAGGCGGTCGCTGGGTGGGAGGGGGCTGGATGGCGGCATTAAGCCACCATTTAGGGGGCACGGTACGGCCATCGCAGGCATGGCCGGACCATTGGGGGGCAGGCCGCGGCAGCTGCGTGACGTCACATGCATCCGCTGCGACCCGGGGCAGCGAAGAGGTTCTCCCGGCCAGCCGCAGGAGCTGCGCTGGCCGGGAGTAACTCCTGAAATGCAAAAGCATCACCACTGTGCGATGCTTTTGCACTTCTGCGGGTGGGGGAGGGGGAGCGGCACTGACATGCACAGCGCAGCGTCTCAGTACACACAGGATGCAGCTGTATACACACAGGGTGTGGCTGTGGTGTAGACAAGGTCACACACTCAGGAGAGCAGAAGCTGCACGTCAGTGCAGTTGTCTCTCCCAGGAAGAACTCTCTCAGACTGTGCAATAAGCACCTCCTCCTGCACTGAGCTAACACTATGAGGGAAAACACTAGAGTAGGGAAGCTGCCTCTAGTGCTGGGAACAGAGACAGACAGCAGAGTGATCCACTCTCTAACAAGTTCTGCATTGGTTTTGATACAAATGAGAATTACCATTTGAAACACAGCTATGTTGCATAATAGATCTATCCCAATATATGTGCAGACTGGTGGCTTCCTAACATGCAAGTGACAGCTGCCTGCCTGTAGGGAGCAGTTAGGGATCTGCAAGCTGGCCACAGCCTCTTTAAATGAATCAGGATGAGACAGCAATCAGAATAGGTAACCTCACAGGCTACAGAGGTGCAAAACTGTACTTCAGCAAAACTGAATTCAATTGAATGTAGGGATGGCCATCGACCATCAAAGGTTTATGGCCAATGTCAAATGCTTTTGCCATCAATGGGAGAGATTCAGTTGATTTCCCTCCATCGATGGCACAGCGTAAACAACTTTTTTTATTTTGCGAGGTGTCTGCACATGGAGCATATCTCTGCCCCTGACATCCCCTAAGCCCACCCCCATCTTTTTATTGGCCCGCAACACAGCTAGCATCTTTCAGCGGTGGCCATCGAGTGGTGCAAACCATCAATGGTTCGCCATAGATGGTTTATGTGCCATCAATGGTTAACACTGATGGTGTCATCAATGACAACCATCGATGGACAGCCACCGATGGCCATCCCTACTTGAATGGCTTTTGTATGGTATCTGTCTATCCTTGACTGTGTTACAAGATGCAGTGGCAGTGTTGGAGGTGGACAGATGCATCCGGCCTTCAGTTAGTTCATAAAGGGGGAACTGACAGATATCATGTAAGTCATACTATAGCTTAGCATGCTGACTATAAACTTTTGGGTCAAACAATAATATCACACTTAAAGATTACTGTACATCACCATCCAACCTTTTTCCCTTCAAAAACCAATCAGATCTGATAATATAGGATTTTGACCATGTGTATGATTATTTCTGCATCTACATTCTATAATGATTTGTACATTGGGCCTAATTCAAGGTTGATTGCAATAAAATTTTCCTCTAATGGGCAAAACCATGTGCACTGCAGGGGGGGGGGGGGAGATATAACATGTGCAGATAGAGTTAGATTTGGGTGGGGTGTGTTCAAACTGAAATCTAAATTGCAGTGTAAAAATAAAGCAGCCAGTGTTTACCCTGCACAGAAACGATATAACCCACCCAAATCTAACTCTCTCTGCACATGTTATATCTAGCCCCCCCACCCCCACCCTGCAGTGCACATGGTTTTGTCCATTAGAGGAAAATGTTATTTTGCAATCAACCTTGAATTAGGCCCATAGATTTAACTAACAAACTGCCCATTTAAATGATGCTGCATGTAGCCCGCTTTATATAACCCTATAGATGAAAGCGAGGATCCTTTTTGAAAATACCTCCAGAAGCTCATCAGGACTATCAGGACGAGTAGTGTTCAATGTATGTCCGATGCTTGAAAAATGGCCAGTGTCTACAGACACAGCGATTATCATGGGGATCAGTGATCCCTATTACTATATCCACTCATATGAGCTGAGAACAATCATATGGTGGAGCAGTGCATACAGTGCATGCCATTAGGCCAGTCAAAGGATAAATCAGAGAGCCGATCTGACGTGTTGCAGGCGATCACCCAAGCAGCCTCCTGGGCAGCAGGATTGCCCAAGATACATCGTATGCGGTCCTTTTGCATACAATGAAACTTTGGTGATCCCAGCCATGCCTGCGGGGTCCGATATATCACGAGTGCAGCACGTTCAATCTGGAGGATCCGATGCTCACGGAAAAGCGCAACGGATCGGAAACACCTCCAAAATGCCGATTTCACCCGATATATCGGGCCGAATGCCTGAAATCGGATAAAATCGGGCATTATCGTTCTAGTGTATGGGGCAGTGACGTGCGGTGGGGTGAGGCAGAGCCTTTCCTGTCTTACTAACGTTTGTGCCAACGTTTTGACTGTATAAAGTATATGGAAAATACAAAGAATTTGTTTGAAATATCTTCTTTGCATTATTCTAAGAATTTTCATAGCCAAAACTCTGGAGTGAAAAGTCTATGGCAGGTGAGGCAGTGTCTTCTCCGCACATCTCTGATTAACACTAACCAAATTTCCAGGAGTTTATACTGCTGCACCTGTATATAATGACCAGATGTACGCTTTGGCTCATATATTGCATGTAAATCTGGCTCTGGTGCTAGCCAGTGGCTCCTAAGCCATTTAGCTCACTGCACATCCCTGGTATGGGGCCCTTAACACGTATGCACGAGTGTATGGCCAGCTTTAGCTTTGCCTATCACAGATGTCTCCAGGTATAGTGATGTACTAATCCTGCCTACTTTGGTGTTGGTTCTGCCTACAGTTGGATTGGTGCCACTTACATGAGGACACTTCTCAAAAAATTTCTAGGGCCACTATTAGTTCCCAATCCACCCCTGCGTGGATCCCCAGTACCATCTTCGCTGGGTGGCCTAGAAAGTAATATTCTGTCTATGGATTTTTGTGACACATTTCAGAAAGAGTTTTTTGTCAGCAAGTAGAAATAGGAGAGAGACAGAAGCATAGGAAATGTTTACACATAAATTCCATCTACCAGGATTCAAATGAGAGCAAATAATTTAGCTATATCATTCAAGATCGTAGTTCCTAAGTAATTACTGTGGCAGTATTACCATTTGAAAGGAAATGTCTTAGCTAGGCTGCCTGCAAGTTGTGAACAGTATAATGATCAGAGCCACAGATTTTATATAATTCATTTTGAAATATGAAACTCAACTAAACTTCTTCAATTCTGTCATCGGGTTGGGGAGTTATATAACTGGCTTAGTTACAAAGACACAAGGTCATCTGTTAACTGAGCAGACATACGTTCTATCTCAGACACCAGCTGTGAAACATTCAGTTTATTTCTGATGCCGGTAACTAAGTGTTGGCTTTCTATGTATTACTTTTGATACACTTTTTCAAAAACTTTTCCAGCTCTGATGGCAATCAGCATCATATGAATATTGTTATTGCTAACATATGATATGGCATTGATCGTTTGTTTGGAGTACTGTTATTTCTAATATACGAGGGCTGATTGAAAAGTAATGAGACTGCCCTGGGTTTCTGTCCCATAAGTAGACGTGGCAACACTATGCTGGTTATTGTGAAGCTCATACATCATACAATGTGTTATAACCTGCGGTTGGACTGCCATAGGGGCTAATTCAGACTGGACAGCTGCAGCGGCAGCAATCGCAGTCTGAATCCTTTTGTGGAGTGCGCATGCACACCTTGGGTGCCCAGTGAGATGCTAAAAGTATCTCTGGACTGCAATTGCCTCAGACTGACTGACAGGGAGAGGCAGTCGCGGGGCAGGTGGGGGCGTGCCAACGGCATTAGAACACCGTTGGCGGTGCACGGTCCGGACAATGGAGGCATGTCTGGACCATTGCGGGGGTGGGCCGCGGCAGGCTGCGTGATGTCACACGCAGTCGCTGCAACCCGGGATACAGCGATGCAGGAGCTGCGCTGACAGGGAGCTACTGAGCAGGTGCAAAAGCATCGCCACTGTGCTTGGAAAAAATACTTGGAAAAAGCGGAAACTCATGAAGTGTTACGGCAAGCATACGGTGGAGAAACAATTAGCCACGCTGCAGTATTTCGGTGGTGGAAGCACTTCAAAGAGGGTAATACACAAGTGACTGATGAAGCACGTTCTTGGAGAGTATCCACTGTGGTTACAAATGTGAACATTGCAAAAAACATTGCCTCTGCCCAAAAAATGTGTGTGATTCATTTGGCGTGTAAAGTCGTGCTTCTGCTGTTCTTTGATGTGCACGGTATGATCCTACAACACTGGACAGACAATTAATGGTGACTACTATGCAAATGTCCTGAAAACCCATTTGCTTGGAGCCATGAGGAGGAAAAGACCACATTTACTGCAGAAACAGTGGTTTTTGCTCCAAGACAATGCCTGACCACATGTTGCTGCTGTTGCATTGGCAGCATTGGTGTATCTATAATGGATGCAATGTGTGCAGTGCACATGGGCCCCTGGGTCCACGGGGGGCAACACACCACATACACTGCACTCATGTTGTAATACTCACCTTTCCGGAATCCAGCAATGGGCACTGCTGATGTGGTGAAAATTGCAGTCAAAATGGCCACCACACATGCGCAGTAGCCAAATTGGTCTCCGGAACATGGCAGACACCATTTTTCCGGAGACCTGCGCATGCTCAGTAGACTCCAGCACAATGCCAGAGACTACTGTGCTGTGCAGAGGAGGGGGCCCACCCAGAGGTGCACACGGGCCCCCTCCTCTGTTAAAGCACCCATGATTGGTAGCACTAACTATAATTAATGGGGCAGCATTGTAGCCTGGACTTAGCGCCCTGTGATTTCTGGGCATTCCCAACCCTAAAAAAACAACTACGCAGAAAGATGTTCTCAACAGATGATGGAGTGAAAAATACTATAGCACTAGAAGTGATGTCACAAAACAGTCTACTACACATCTTTAAATCATTGGGACACTCTGCAAACAGTGTAATGAATATGAAGGAGGCTACTTTGTATAAGAAACATATTCAGATCCTGTGGAGACATCTGATTCTGAATAAAAAAATCAGTCTTAATTACTCAATTACTTTTCAATCAGCCCTGGTATAATATGGCATTAATTGTTTATTTGGAGTATTGTTATTTCTAATATATGATATGGCATTACTTG
Organism: Pseudophryne corroboree; assembly: GCF_028390025.1. NCBI lineage: Eukaryota > Metazoa > Chordata > Amphibia > Anura > Myobatrachidae > Pseudophryne > Pseudophryne corroboree. The sequence goes on along the minus strand of NC_086447.1, from coordinate 376,978,612 downwards.
TTTTATTTGCACTATCCAGTAATCTAAAATAATAATAATAATAATAATTATAATAATAATAATAATAATAATAATAATAATGTTATTTATATAACACTTTTTTTTATCATCAAGACTCTTCCATTTACATCATCCATGTTGCAGCACACGGATGGATGCTGACCCGTACTTTAGGACAGAGGCATGGAGTGTAACATGCCGGTGGTTTTACTAGGGACCCCTGAGCAACAGGCAGAGATCAAACAGGGATCGAGACACAGGAGAACTATGAATCAAGTAACATAAATCACCCACCGGAAAGCACTAGGAAGCACAAGGATATATGCTGGAGTAAGGTATTGGAGCCTGTATTCTGGTACTTGCCAGTGCTGAGAGACTCACTTAAAGGTGCATAAAAAAATGGCGCCAAACTGGATATCACATTTGGTGCATTCCCCTTTAGATCACAGACAGATCCGACCATTCAGTTACGAATATACACTTACCGATTGGCCGCTCAATGGGAAGTCATTCCGATCCGATCGCACGCTGCGCTTCTTCGCAGCCGTGCGATCGAGTCGGAACTGCGCATGTGCAGCAGCCGCATTGCGTAGGTGCATCATTTGCCGGGTAGCAATGCCGCTAACGAAGAAAACGGTCACATCGGCGACCACAAGAAGATTGACAGGAGGAAAGCGGAACCGAGCGTCATCTCACCGTTTTCTGGGAGTGGAGATCCAAACGCAGGCATGTTGAGGCGTTTGGAGAGCGGATGTCTGGCATCAATTCAGGGACCTGCAACGCTGGATTGATCGCACAGGGTAAGTAACTCTTACCCTGGTCTTGTTCTACACAAAACATTTTTTTGCATTGCAGGGCTGCACAAGCGATAGCAGCCTTGCTATGCAAAAATACACTCCCCCACAGGCGGCGTCTAGTTAATCGCATGGGCTGCAAAAAGTTGCAGTGTGTGATCAACTCGGAATGATCCCCAATGTGTCATCCTTGTCATGACTGGTGTCGGTCTGATTGTATTCCCAGCTTGGTATTAGTGCTAGAAGCTAGAGTTGAAGCCATGTGAGAGAAATTGGGTGGCTTTATGTAATTCCTGCGCAAGTGACGTTGAAATGACAGATATCAGGAGAAACTTCAGTCGGGATCAGTATGAAATACTCACGTTCGGGATGCCGGCCGACTATAGTATACAGACAACGACATCCCAGCTGTCAGTATGCCAGCAGTGGGGCGAGTGCAGAGAGTCCTCTTTTGGGCTTACTGTGCTCACCACACTGCAGGCTTGGTGGCTCACTGCTACAGGTTCTATTCCCACTCTATGGATGTCGTCGACACCCATGAGTGGGAATAACCCCTGTGAGCTGGTATTACGGCTGGCGGCATTGTGGGCAGTCAGGATTCTGGCGTAGTGGTAAGAGAATGGAGTAGACTAGAGAGACTGGGTATAGCCAGAGATAGGTGTCTTGCTGAATTTTGCTTGGAAACAGTGGTACTGGATGCTGCTGAGATTGTGTGCTAGGCTGGACACCAGGCTGGTACTGGTGATTCTTGATGCTGCTGGACAGTGTGCTGTGAACTGGACACCGGGCTGGCACTGGTAATGCTTGATGCTGCTGGACAGCAGACTGTAGGCTGAGCACCAGACTGGTATTGGTGGTTCTTGACTCTGCTGGACAGCGGACTGTAAGCTGGATGCCGGACTGGTACCGGTGGTTCTTGATGGTACTGGATAGTGGACTGTGAAGTGGACACCGGGCTGATGGCAATGATACTTAACGATGCTGGAATGAGAAATGTAGGGTCGATACCGGACTAGTAGCGGTGGTTCTTGACGATACTGAACAGCGGACTGTGAATTGGACACTGGGCTGATGGCGGTGATACATAAGACTGCTGGACAGCGAACTGCAGGCTGGATGCTGGACTGGTACCTGTGGTTCTTGATGCTGCTGAGCAGCGGACAGTGAGCTGGACACTGGGTTGTTACTGGTGGTTCTTGACGTTGCTGGACAGCAGACTGTGAACTGGACACCGAGCTGATGGCAATGATACTTAACGCTAATGGACAGTGAACTGTAGGGTGGAAACCAGACTGGTACCAGTGGTTCTTATCACTACTGGACAGCAGACTGTGAACTGGACATCGGCCTGATGGCCGTGATACTTAATGCTGCTGGACAGCGAACTGCAGGCTGGATGCTGGACTGGTACCTGTGGTTCTTGATGCTGCTGAACAGCAGACTGTGAGCTGGACACTGGGCTGTTTCTGGTGGATCTTGGCGCTGCTGGACAGTGGACTGTGAGCAAGACACTGGCTTGTTACCAGTGGTTCTTGACACTGCTGGGCAGCAGACTGTGAGCTATACACCAGGCAGGTACTAGTGATTCTTAACACTGCTGGGCAGCGGACTGTGAGCTGGACTAACAACAAATAAGGTGAGACCACTTCTCAGAGAAACAACACCAACAGTATACTGGGGAGCACAGAACCTCTCCACACCTTCAGAGCGATGTGAGACATTCTGGTGATCAGTGCAGGAGATTCTTTTATACCCCCTTGCTGGTTGGTGATTGGTCAAAGTACCAGAAAGTGTCTTAACATTGGTGGGACAGTGGTCAGCTGACTCACTGCAGTATGGCTGCGCCCATGGACCAAGCCAGCAGGAGAGTCCGCACGTGGAATGCCGAGATCGCTGGTGACTACGGATGCGGGTGCAACCGGGCACTGCCACAGAAGGCTCCTGTGATGGGACAGCGGGGAGAGGCATCCACCTGTATGTTCCCAGAGTTAGACACTGATGGTCAGTCAGTGCCTGAACGGACAAGTGCTGGGGCCTATTCTGGGGTCTCAGGGCTGACGTCTGACAGTCCTGATGTCGCAGCTAGGTGGGCATTTCAATTTGCGCGCCCAATTGTGAAAGTCAGTCCCTGCAACAAGTATACGGGCAGTTGGCAGACCATATGTACCCACAGGCAGATGCACCAATATATCTTCAGATATATCTGCCCTCAGCCAACTCAATATGTCTATGAACAATGTTGTTCACAGACATATCGGGTGTACACACCACTCACCGCCTTGTGATATATATCGAAATTCACAAGTGGCAGTGTAAGTAATCAGACGCTGCTTCCGGTTCCTTGGATCCTGGCAATGTCCACTTTTGAAATAGAGTCAACATTGTAGAGGCAGCCAGTGAAGTCAGTAGGAAATGCATGTTAAGGTATGTAACAGAAACAGGCCTGGTTAGTTAGCAGAAAAGCAGTTGTTGCCAGTGCTATTACTGTACTAGAACTGCAAATCTGTCTATCTAGCAAATAAAACATGGGGATTTACCATTAGGTATTTTCAGCAATGTATTTTACATCCTGGGGGGGGGGGGGGGGGTCAAAGCTAATATGAGAAGTCTGATGTCTTACATTTGCAGGCTTGGAGCCTTGGCACTCATTTGATGGCACGGTTGGGATTTCAGACCAGAGGAAGGATAATTTTTCTGAACAGAAGTTAGCAATCTCATTGCATCTTGATTGGGAGAGGGTTGTATCAGGCCTTAGACTTGCTGGTTTGCAAAGCAACTCCACCACACGTAAAAGTTGAGCTGGCTGCCTACCCTCCCGGAAGCTGGACTGTTAGGGTGCCTTGAGGACCAAGTTTGAGAACCACTGATAATTCAGCAAATTCAATATTATACCCATCTGGACTAGGGCTTTTACCCATAGGCATGATTTACCTGGATCTAATATCTCAATGTTCTTTGTTGGTATTGTTTTTAAAACTTCACATCATTCTTTGCAAGCATAACAGCATTATGAAAAAGAATCACAAAGGACAGTTCTCCCAGTAAGAGCTGTCCTCTGCATCAGAAGGACTTCCGAGATTAGGACCAAGGAGTCCTTCTGTGCATGCGACTAGTGATGCACGCTCCAAGGGTGTGGGGGGGGGGGGAGGGGGTTTCTGGAAAGAAATCTGAATGGATCCCTCTTGGGGAATTATGGAAAGAAGTCCTTAGGCTTCTTTAGGGCAATGCCATCTATGACGTTGCCCACCGCATACAAGCCCAAGAATGTATAGCACTCTGGAGCTTAATGTATGTACAGTAAGTGGGCAAACCTTTGAAAACTGCATTTTTTGAGGTTTGCCGGTATTTGTAGCTTTGGTGCATCCTGCCCATTGTATTTTACTAGAGCCAATATGGTAATAAAAAAAGTTTATCCATATCATGTGATGTGATATGGTCAATATCCTTGACAAGGACAGCTTAAAGTTCATTTTTCCAGACCTCATACTGTAGCTGTTGCACAGGTGTAGTTGTTACTGTTACATTTTAAAATATGTGGTGCATTCATTCCTAATGTTGGCCATACATTTGTCAATATAATGAATGTCAGACCTACAGACATTTCATCTTACAAGCTGAACCCATCAGATATTGTGGCCATACAATGAGATGCCCCACAGTGTATGGCCACACGGGATCTGCATTTCACCCTGGGAATGAAACATTTTCCCCGTTCCTCCCCTGTGAGAAATGTCAGGCAAATTAATAATGTCAGTGACTGGTTGAATAATTTTGTTAATGGTGCTACCAGTACCTCTTTAAATACCACTTAACTAATGCGTTTTCCGTTCAAAACCATTCATAACATTGTTTTTTGTTTTTTTTAAACTTTAATATTGTTTAAAAAGTATTTTTTAAAATATTTAAATATTATATCATGCACATCTGCAGAATGGATATCCTCGTAAAAAACTGGGGAACACAGTGACAATGCCAGTTGAGTGGTTAAGCTCTTTCATTATCCTTGGATGTATTTTACTGACATACAAGGCTATTAACCAAACTGCACTAACATACATCTTTTCACTCATCTCAAAATATCTCCCTACCCGACCTCTCCGCTCTGCACAAGATCTGCGTCTCTCATCCACACGCATTACTTGTTAACACTCAAAATTACAGGACTTTATCCGGGCTTCACCCACTCTGTGGAATGCCCTCCCACGCACAATAAGACTCGCCTCTAGTCTCCAAACCTTAAAACGTTCCCTGAAAACTCACCTCTTCAGACAAGCCTATCAAATTCCAGACCCACCCACATAACCTACAGTGCTTCCCTATCTAATTACATCCTCCCTGTACAGTATACATAACATCTAAAATGTTGTCTTTCTTTACTCTCACACCCTCCTGACACTTGGCCAACATTGCGGGGTAATCATATCATACATCCCATTAAGAACCTAGCAATCTGGTGGACCATTATGCAATAGGTAGCATCTATCCTTGTGTATCAATGCCTATTTCCCTATAGATTGTAAGCTTGCGAGCAGGGCCTTCCTACCTCTATGTCTCTCTGTTTTTACCCAGTTTTGTTCTATTACTGTTGTTCTAATTGTAAAGCGCAACGAAATATGCTGCGCTATATAAGAAACTGTTAATAAATAAATAATAATCCCATCTGGCCCCAATGATTTATCTACTTTCAGTTTTGAGAGCTTTGTTAGGATCTTCTCCTCTGTAAATTTGCTTGTTTCTACCTCATTTTTCTGAATATACCTGCAACTTAATTGTGGGCCCTTCCCCTCTCTTTCAGTAGTGAGTACTGAGCAAAAATAATTAAGATGATTGTGTCCCTCAACAAGACTCCCACTCTCTATCTGAAGTCTTATTATTCCGCCTTTTTTCTCCTTTCGCTTATATACCTAAAAAAAGTGTTGCCTCCATTAGTCACTGACTGGCTGACTGGGGCATTTTCTCATCAGCTTGTGCCTTTTCACATCTGATTACCTTCTTAGCCTCCTTCTGTCTAATTAGATACACCTCTTTGGGTTAGATGCATCATCGCTTGGAAAGTAATAAAATGGAGAGTGAAAAAGTACCAGCCAATCAGGTCCCACCTGCCATGTAACAGGCTGTGTTTGAAAAATGGCAGTTAGGAGGTGATTGGCTGGTACTTTTTCACTCTCCATTTTTGCACTTTTCAAGCGATGATGCATCTGGCCCTTTGTCTTCTTTATTTTATGTCTGTTTATACACTTTGTATGTAGACAATAGTGATTGGACACTGACAGCAAGCAGATTGAGATTTTATTGACATCGGTACTTTGTAGGTCCACCACACGCAGTAATTACTGCAGACACCCTTCTTGGCAAACTGTCCACAATTTCCTGGACAACAGCAGGCAGAGTCGGCCCTAGGCATAGACAAACTAGGCAAGTGCCTAGGGCATTTGGTATGCCTAGGGGCACAAGCAGCTTCTGCTGATTAAAATATGTGGCATGCTTATATTCTGTGTGTGACTGCAGCTGTATCTGCATACAAAATGCTACGTTACAGTGTATTCCTGGAAATCACTGTAAAGTAGCATTTTGCATGCAGATACAGATGGGTGGTCTTCAGTATGCCGGCTGTCGGGATCCCGGTGCACAGTATACCGGTGCCGAAATCCCGACAGCCGGCATACCGACACTTATTCTCCCTCGTGGGGGTGCACGACCCCCCTGGAGGGAGAATAAAATAGTGTGGCGAGCGCAGCGAGCCCGCAAGGGGCTCATTTGCGCTCGCCACACTGTGGGTGAGCCGGCGGTCGGGCTCCCGGCGCTGGTATACTGGTCGCCGGGAGCCCGACCGCCGGCATACCATACCACACCCGATACAGACACAGTCGCACACAGAATATATGCATGCTGCATATCATTGTAATCAGCAGAAGCTGCTTGTGCATCATATTCACATGGTAATGCAAATAAGATGAATTTTCTAAAAAAAAAAGGCGCCAAACATTAGCAGAGCTGCCACCTGACTCACGCCAGGCATCTCCTGCTGCATAGCGTATTGAGTAAAGTTGTATGAGGACACATCTGTATCCAAGCAGAGGCCACAGTGTTAGCGGCTATGTGAGTGCTGTGTGCGGGTGGGTTAGTTGTGCAGTAGTGTTCGGCATATGTGTAAGGGCCATTATGTGTGTCATGTGTATAAATGCATTAATAGTGTGCGGCATATGTGTAAGGTGCACTATGTGTGTCATTATGTGTATAAGTTTACTAATAATGTGTGGCATATGTGAAAGGGACATTATGTGTATATGTTTACTAATAATGTGTGGCATATGTGTAAGGCGCATTATGTGTATAAGGGCATTAATAAAGGTTGGCATAAAGTGTAAGGCGCATTATGTTTATAAGGACATTAATAATGTGTATAAGGTGCTCTACTGCATGCCATAACATATAGAAAAGGCACTACTGTGTGGTCTTATGTGATTAAGAAGCAATATGGTGTGGTGTAATGTGAATAAGGATCAATTCAGTGTGATATAATGTGAATAAGGGGCACTACTCTGAGGAGTAATGTATATAAGGTGAAGAGGTACTACCAGTGGCGGAACTCCGGGAGGCAGTGGAGTCGGCTGCCGCCGGGCTCCTGCCCTCAAGGGGGCACCTGTCTCCAGACATTGTCTCCAGTTCTGTGCCTGCCGCAATGACTCAGACTCACTCATGCCTATAATTCCTCCAGCGCTCACCTATTGTGCGTTGTAGGTGTTAGGAAGAGGGGAGGCTGCTGCAGGGGACACACACTCACGTGCGAGGAGACATGTGCGCATGCGGCGGCGACGGTGGGGGGGGGGGGGGTTGACTACCTAGAAACCCCCCCTGCCCGCCGGCCGATCCATAGCCACAGTCGATTTTTTTTTAAACAGAGCTCCAGTGAGCTGCCATGCATGAACGGCAGCTCCTCATGTAGCTGGCAGGGTGATCCGAAGCGGCAGCGAGCAACAGTTGCTTCCCATGGGGCTTTGAGAGCTGTGCTACACACACACTCTCTTCCTCCATCCTGGTCCACGGGTAAGGCAGCGCTTGCAGTCTCCACAGTGCGGACCCACACACACCGCACCCGCAGATGTACAACAGGGCACCAGGGATATACAGTAATGCTCCCAATAGTGCAGGCAAGCTGTCAGTGATGTGTGTAAACTCTGCCAGTAAACTCCATGAGGGCTATGCCTCTATGCATGCGATCAGTGGTAACATGACATTCAAAATGTAATGAGTGATGCATCCTGCCCTCCAACTCTAGGGCATCTGTCCTGTTGTTATTTTGTATTGAAAGATTTGTACTTTAGCTTTTTCATTTTTTTTTAATATACAGTAGACTTGATGTGCCATAAAATATAGGATAAGTGTCTGGACTAATATCTTCCTCTATCAGACATGCTGATTTTGCAGAACCCAGACTTTAGAGTTGTCAGATAGGGGCTTCTCTTTCCTCCTAAAGAATTGTGCATAATCAGAGCCTATTTTGTACATCCTCCTCTTCAACATTTTGTCAAAACTAGTTAATAAATTACATATTAAGAAAAATGGTACACGCAGTGTTACTTGAAGGCTGGTATAACTGATGAGGAACGCTACACAAATTAACATGTAGGGTTCAGGCCATTATCACAACTGTTTTGTCCATGTTGTGGGATTTATGTGATTTGGAACTTCAAGCAGACTAGAATGTGAAGACGTATACTGTATCACATCATAGAAGACCTTTCAGTAGGCCACAGGTCTGGCGATGAAAGCGCTGCAACTCCATGGAGGCTGGGGCTAGGTGAACCTTAGTAACTGTTGTTACTGAGGCTGCATTCTCTATCTTGTACTGTAGGTTTTATTACACTCTAAACAGTGATCAGTATGAAATTCATTATCCAATTATTTGAAATGAAGAATCAACCAAACAGTTCTAACCCTTTGAATGCTCCAAAGTTCTGTTTTGATACATGTTGGTTTTAGTTCTGTGAGTATTCTAATGAGAGACTACTGGTTGCTAATGCTTGGATTAAAAATGTTCACTAGCCCCTTCACTTAAAAGTTGCTTACACCAAGACAAAGAAAGTGATTACAATATGTACTCACATTCTAGTAATATCTGCCAATAATAGCTGGAAGAATAATCAGGCCCTGTCTACTTCATTAGTCATTTTTAAACTGTTCTAAGATGCAGTACAGACTTATGAGCCAAATGTATATACAGTGGGATATGTATCAAAGCTTGGCGAGATATAAAGTGGAGAGACATAAAGGAATATATTTATTAAGCCTTGGAAAGAGATAAAGTGGACAAGGATAAATTATCAGCCAATCAGCTCCTAACTGCCATGTTACAGGATGTGTTTGATAAATAACATTTATGAACTAGTTGGCTTGTACTTTATCTCCGACCACTTTATGGGCCTAATTCAGACCTGATCGTACCCACAACTTTGTTAGCAGTTGGGCAAAACCATGTGCACTGCAGATGGGGCAGATATAACATGTGCAGAGAGAGGTAGATTTGGGTGGGTTATTTAGTTTCAGTGCAGGGTAAATACTGGCTGCTTTATTTTTACACTGCAATTTATATTTCAGTTTGAACACACCCCACCCAAATCTAACTCTCTCTGCACATGTTATATCTGCCCCACCTGCAGTACACATGGTTTTGCCCAACTGCTAACAAATTTGCTGCGGTGATCAACCCTGAATTACCCCCTACATCTCTCCAAGGCTTAGTACATAGACCCCAGTGGGGGGGGGGGGGGGGGGGGGGGGAAGTGTCTCTATTATAAATTAAATGATTGTGGCAGCTAATATTTGCTAGGGGAAGGAGGGGGATGGGTGGGTAAGTATCTATATGGAGGGGTGGGGTTTACAGTTGATGACTGCAACAGCCAATGTTTGCTGGGAAGGCTATGATGGCAGCAGCCTATATTTTCTGAGGTGCATATGTGTGTGTATGGGGGTGTGGGGCATATGCATGTGTGCTATATGTGTGTGTGTGTGTGTGTGTGTGTGTGTGTATATAGATATATATATATATATATATACACACACACACACTATGTATATATATATATATATATATATATATATATACACACTATATACATATGCGCACACACACATAAAAATCACGCGTTTACCCCTGCGAGGCAGTGTTGTTATTAGAAGAAGCAGAACCGCGCTCGCCTCAGATTCCACTCCCTACTGTATTTGCTCTCTGTCTCTGGTAATTGGGGAGAGGAGGAGTAGAAGGGGCACTAGGAGGTGAGGGAACAAGGTGTCATTACAGATTCTAATAATTACATTGTGATATACCGTGATATATATATATATATATATTTATTTATTACACATTAGTCACCAACAAACCCCATCCTGCCTCATCCCTTGCTCCATCTGCCCCCCCCCCCCCCCCTCTTTGCTAAGTCTTGCTGCCCAATTGGATCCCTTCCAGCAACCCCCAGCGGCGTGCGTCAGCCCGCACATGCGCAGGTAGGATTCCGGGTCATTAACCTAGAAGACCTATCACCGCAAAGAACAGCTCTTACCGCAAGAACAGTCCTTTGGAATTTTCTTCAAGCATACACCGTTATGCTTTCGAAGAATGGCGGGATATAAATATAGTCGGTAGGATAACTATTGGTGCTCCCCACCCCTATAATGCATTGTATGCATTTATACTGAATTATCCAACCTCCTGGGTGCCGCCTATAACCTTATCTCTCTCTCTCTCTCTCTCTCTCTCTCTTTCTGTTATATATATTTGTCTAAACATAGAGGTGGGAGGGCACCAATATTTATCTTGCCTCCGGGCGTCTGGGACGAACTTACGCCACTGGGTACTACTGTGTGATGTAACGTGAATTAGGGACAGTATTGCATGATAAAATGTGAATTGCATTACTGTGTGGCATAATTTGAATTGGGGGTACTATTGTATGGCCATGCCGCTTCCTAGCAAGAACACACCCTTTTTTGGGCTGTGCTCCGAATGTGCGCACTGTCCCTATTTAAAATATAGGGTGTAGGAGCACCAAAATGAGGACTGCTATGGGTGAGGGGTCATGGTGCTGGGAAAGGGGTGCAGGGACAGAGGCAGAACAAGCGGCGGTCTTGGGGGCACCAATCAAAATCTTGCCTGGGGCATCATATTGGTTAGGTCCGGCTTTGACAGCAGGTTGTATATTTTTTGCCACTCCACCTATGACTCTAAAGAAGGTTGAGTCACTCTAGAATGCAACCATCGCTCCAATCATCCCAGAGGTTCTTAAGCCCATGTATGTGAACTGGATGGTTCCTTTAATGATTCAATAATAATGGAAAACCAGGGATATCTGGAGTAAAGATGGAGCACAGGGTTGACTGGGCATGATCATGGACCTGGGAGCTATGTCTACTTGCGGGACTTCATTCTGCAAACAATGGGGCAGATGTATTAACCTGTAGAAGGCATAAAGAAGTGATAAACCAGTGATATGTACAAGGTGATAAAGGCACCAGCCAATCAGCTCCAATATGTAAATTAACAGTTAGGATCTGATTGGCTGGTACCTTTATCACCTTGCACATATCACTGGTTTATCACTTCCTTATGCCTTCTCCAGGTTAACACACCTGCCCCAATATTCTCTGAAGTCACGGGCCTTACATTTAAAGTAAAGTTAAGTATAATTAGCTGAGACCTTCTCTCCTCTTTCTCCTTTCTTCTACCCTTCTTTCTGCCTTTTCATTTTGCATAGGTCTCAGTGGGGATCAGTACATTTTGCATATCCCTCAACAGTGACAGTACTCTTTTCCAAGTCAAATAAAGCTGTATTTAGAAAGAGACTATATGCAGCTAATGTTGGGCAAAACATGAATGTCAGTAAGAGCCCATTTTTGCAGCCTCGCTTATGTATTTGGGGGTGATTGTTTGTCTGCATGACCAACAATTAAATCACCGACAAATGACTTTTGTTTCTTCTTCAGGTTTTACTGCTACAATCTAGATTCATTGTTCCCATGGACAGTGAGTATGTCATAAACAGTTCATATTCTGAGTTCTAGAAATCTCAGTGGTTATTAATAAACTGGAGATGGGAAACATTTCAGGCTCTTATTCCACAGGGCATTATACGAGATATGCCATCTAGTGTGTCCTTTGCTGCCACTGAAAATTCTGTGCAAAATTATTCAAATTGTTACGCCACCCTTACCTGTGACTAATCACCGGTAAATACAAATAATTCTAAGACACTGCAGAGTTGTACAACACAAAATCCAGTTTCTGAAAAAGTTCTGTCAGATAATCCACGTTTCGTTATCCCAAAAATGATAATAGGTTATAAATAATGAGTGGTGAAGGAAAAATATTGCAACAATAAGCAATAAATTACCAGAGAAGAAAATTGTAGCTCTCTTAAGACTTGGAGAGGTCAGCAAATTGCTTTGAAAACCCCAAAGTTATACAGAGAGCTGAGTCATTAGCAGAAGCCATTACACCATAAATCCTTAGGAACGAATATAAAACTGTCAAACTGTTGTAACTATTGCATTGAAACAAATAGACTTATATACATCTTTGTTTTCTTAATTAGCATAAATGACATTTCTTCTAATTAGGAAGAAATACAAAGGGTTTGAGAAACTTCAGCATGCAAAGGCAATGTGTTCTGTCTAGCATTTGTATAAAGCCAGTATCCGAGGTAATCGGGTTGAAAGTAATGATTTTCTGTTCATCCTCAGCATAGAGTTACAATCTTAGGGGTTTATTCACTAATCTTCAGGTTCTAGAAGATGCTACAGCTGTTATGGAACTAGAAGTGTAAGCATGTCTGCCAGCATTTGGCACTAATGGGACTTGTAGTTGCAGACAGGGCTGCCATCAGAAATTGTGGGGACCGGAACTGACAAAATAGAAAGGGCCCTTACCTTCCAAAAAAAAAACAGATTCTGCGGCACTGCTCCACCCCTATGTGATGTCATATATTGTGACATTACATATACAGTAGGTGGAGTGTTGTGGACCTACAGGAACTGTTTACAGAGAGATGAGTCACAGATAAGTCATGTTTTAAGAAGTCCTCCCTGTGCATCTGCCTGCTGTTGATTCACAGACTGGTGCAACTCTACAGGTATTAGCGGTAGAAGACAGGGGTGGGCCCCCCTCTCTGTATGGGCCTGGGACACCAGTCCCCATAGTCCCCCCCTGATGGCTGCCCTGGTTGCAGAACAACTTGAAAATCATAGTCTATCTATGCCTGATCTATTCCATGAATGCTAAGTTTCCATCCATTTCTGTTAAGAAATCATGGTCTTTATAAGATGATCATTTATAACACCCACCATATATGTGTCTGGAGGGTGTGGATTATTAGATCTACACTAAAAAGGTCTACAGTCAATAGGTCTACCACTAATGGCAGACAGGGCCCCGGCAACAGAAATCTTGGGGCCCCATACTGTGATATCTCTGGGGCCCCCTCAGATGAATATATATATATATATATATATGTATATATATATATATATATATATAAAAATGTGTGTATTCATTTATTAAAGCGCAACAGAATTTGCGCTATATAGGAAACTGTTAAAAAATATAAATATATATTTATACAAATATAGAAATATGTATATCTCTCCTTCCTCCCCCCTACACCACAGTTTGCGTCTCCCTCTCTGCTTCCTCCCACACACCCCACAGTATGTCTATCCCCAATGACTCCATGCTGCATTCCCAGCTCCCCCAGCCCATCCCCAAATCCTGTATCCCCTCACCAAGCCACTCTTACCCCGGGGAGAGACTCACCAGTGCTGCATTCCCCAGACCAAAACACAGCACAGCAGACCCTATCAGAAGAGGCCAGTGCAGGGCATGGGAATCCTGGCCAGCAGAGCTGCTGCCATGTCCCATAACTGCCTGCAACAGAGCAGAACCCAGAAGAGCGGATGCACATTCGCTCCACAGTCACTTTGTGTGAGAGGCTCCTGTCACTCTAAGGCTGTGGCCACACCGCTGCCAGCTCGCTGCCCTATTTGGACAAGACGGCTCACATCCCTGTCAGGTACTTCTCAGCATATACTTGGGGCCCCTCTGATCCTTGGGGCCCGGTACAGTGTCCCCTTTGTACCCCTCTGTCGCCCGCCCTGATAATAGACATGCATTAGGTTGACAGGGTCAAAAGGTTGACATGGAAATAGTTAAGACAAAAAAGGTAGACACATTTTTTTTCCATTTTTCCCCCCATCTTTTTGGGTGTTTTGTCACTTTTCTGTCACAAACAAGCCCCATTAGTGTACCACAACCCCTCGTATGACTCGCTCTGCTACCTCTGCACTCAGAACAGGTTACTATTCCCAATCGTAGTCCACGTGGATGGTAACGTTTAAAGAGATTTAAAAAATGGAAAAAAAAAAGAACCTGTGTCTACCATATGTGTGTCGATCATTGTCATGTCAACCTTTTGACCCTGTCTATCTGTTGACCTGTTTAACTGTCTTCCTTTTACATGTCAACCTTTTGACCCTGTCGACTTTTTGACCCTGTGGACCTAATGCATATCTAACATTGGTGGTAGACCTTTTTAGTGTAGATCTATAGACCGGATACCGTGTGTGGAGTACAACTCAGTAGTACATGTATCAGGTGTGATTGAACTGGAAGACGGATCCCTTTAGGGGGTGATCATCAACATTTTGTATAATTATGTTTACAGTTGTGTTATGCTAAGACTATTTTTCAAAGGGCATTAAATGTATCTATTACATAGACAGTATGCAGTTAACATCAATTTACTGCATGTTGATTCTTTAATAGACGAATTAGAAAAAGTTAAGTCTTTGACTAAATACCTATCACACAGGTGTCTATTGTGTACACACATACATATGACAATGAGTAAATCCTGTGTTTTCTCTGACTATTTGAACGTGATTGAAGTTTGCTAACCATCTGGTTTCTCAGCCCCTCATTGATAATCCACCTGTAAATGTTTGAAATAAATTTTATAGACATTTCTTTTGAAGTCAACTTTCAAAAGGATTTAAAGCATCAATTATTGCAATAAAAACATTAAAGACAGATTTGGTACATGCAATACCGATAAAAATATGCTTAAAATATGCCTTGAAATAAACAGTGATTATAGTGCAAATATGTCCTCTGATGTTTGTATTCCATTCATAGCCTGGATTTCTAGATTTATGTAGTCGCTATGGAGACATTACCCTTAAAGTGGAACTGAACCCCAAAATTAATAAACACATGATTCTGCCACTTCTGTCTCAACGTACATGTTTGTTCCTGTAAAAGATCTGTAATTCCTAATATACTCATAATACCAGCAAAGTTAAAAACCAAAGTTAAAAGCCAGCAAAGTTAACCAGGTAAAAGAAATGCAGCATTTAAACTCTGTAGTTCCTGCCTCCTATAATCTATATAAACTCCTTATTTCTATTATGGGAATACATACGAAATACTGGTACCCGGGATTCCAGCTGTCAATATACCGACAGCAGCATGCCGAAGCATATCCCTAACTCTCCCCAGTGATACATAACCTCCTTTCCCCACAGCCTAACCCTAATCTGTCCTACCTGCAGCCTAACCCTACCACCTCCGCAGCCTAACCCTAACCGTCCCCCCGCAATTTAAACCTAAATCCCCCCATCCACGAGTTAATAGTCTTGAAGTCCGGCGACAGCTTGATTGGGATTCCGGCGTTCGGCATCCTGGCGACAGCATTTCAACTGATGTCGGGAAGTCAGTGTCGGCATTCTGATCAGTGTCGAGATTCGATGTTGGCATCCCGACTGAAAAGGCAGAGGAGTGACATTTTTCCACCACTAACCTACCAACTCTAACAGTATTGCTGCCCCTGCCTGGAAAGTTAGGTCTTCATTAATGCAGATTTTCGGGAACTTACTGATAGCAATCCTAGTATCTAGAACACCTCGATTTAATATTGTGTGTGGTTGGAAAATGAGCAGAAAACTACCACACTTTATGTCTGAAACAGCTGAACAGCTGACTGAACCAAAGCAAACCCAGAGAAGAGAAAACTTCAATACATCAGTATATCAAGAAATGGAACTTCCTTATAAATTAGGCAAATACAGTTTAAAGAACAATAAATGTCCACAACTGCAACAGGCATTGGCCATTTATCTACAAGTTATGTTAGGCAGATTGTGCGTGTACCTTCATAGGCTACAAGCATGCCTAGTTAAACAATGAGGAGTATAGGACAGCTCACCTCCAGGCATCCACATACAAATAGGCCTCATTTCATGACAACATGATAATGCGCAGCTACCCGTCTGGCTACAGATCAGCCATATTTTCTTCACAAAATGATGCAAATTTCAACTTTTACACATTTAATGAGAAAATGGGGTTTATAGTGTAAGGGATGTATATGCCCACATGGCTCTGGCCACAACCGCACAGCACTGGATACAGCTCACCCACCTATCACATTTTCAGCCCCAGGCTCACAGGGCCTTTAATCTGGCAGAATTTAGCTTCTGTGCGTTAACTGCAGATGGCAAAATCTGCTTGGAGCCAGGGCCAGATTAAGGGCCCTCTGCAGTTAGCGTACAGAAGCCAGCAAAACTCGTTCCAATGGATTTCACACATAACTGCATCTGACCCTATGTTTGAACTGTTTTCATGGATTGTAAATAATGGTACAGGTTGAGTATCGCTTATTCAAAATACCACATTTTTGGGTCCCCTACTGCGATAATGACATATATAGTATACATTATGTGTATATATAGATATATTATATAGATATATATATATATATATATATATATCATTATCTCAGTTGGGGAACCAAAATGTGTGATCTTCAATTTTGGATAAGGGATACTCAACATGTAAATGATATTGCAACAAAATCCCTTTGTTTTGAAAGTGAAGGTACAAAGAATATTGAGGTATCTAAATTTTTAGCCCTTGGGGGTCCTATGTAAATGTAGAAAAAATAGCCTCAGGGCTGGAGCTACCATTAGGCAGCTCTAGATAGCTACCTAGGGAGACGCTGAGGCTGCCAAGGACAACAATTAAGAATGTCTAAGATGTCGTTATCCTACCCAATGCTGGAGGGAGCCACAAATTTTTAAAGCTGCTGCCTCTGCACATCTTTTTTCCTGTTCTGATCCAGCTGGGCTATCACTGACATCATCCATGCCTGGTGCTGACAGGTAGCGGTAACCAGGGTATGATTGAAATCCGGAAACAACTGTAATCTGCAATGCTGTAACAAGTCTTTTCCCTGCAGCTCTCCCTGCTACTACTTGTCTTCAGTGGAGGTTGCAATGCACAGCCCTGTCTGTCATTGTTTAGCTGACAGTTGTCACCAGGGAAACAAATGAATAAACAGCCTCCATTAGAATTACTGATTCTGGACTTTTCTAATTCCACAACACCTCCCCTCCCCTCCCCTTTATTCCCAGGTAATCATAAAATATAGAAATATATAAGCTCAACAGTCAGATGACATGAGGAGTGGAGCGGAATGGAATGACATGAGGAGTGGAATGGAGACGGCCAAGTGATATTTATTAATGGCTTCTTGGTGATTGGGAATGAATAAATGGGTGCAGCAGGTGAATGTATTAATGAGTCCTGGATGGGGGGGTTGATAATAGGTTATGACTGGACGGGGGAATGGGTTAATAGGTGCTTACTCACTCACTCACTAATTTTCTTACTTCCCGATATGTTAGGAAGCTGACATTTAACATTGGTATTCTTCAGGTGGGAAATAGCCTAAACAATGTAATTAGAATTTTAATAAACCTCCTCTAAGGGGATAAACAGGCGGTTGACATAATGACAGCATTACTGATGCGTGGCTTACGTTGCGTGAACGATAACACCCAAATAGACAATCGGATGAAAATTTGGATTGCACCTCCAGTGAGTAGAATTTCATAAACTACAAAAATGGTCCTGTCACTTTTTACTGTAACGCTTACTCACTTGCTCACTCACTTACTCTTCACTAATTCTCTTATTTCCCGATACGTTAGGAAGCTGAAATTTAACATAGGTATTCTTCAGGTGGGAAATAGGAAAACGACGCAATTTGAATTTTAATAAACCTCCCCTAAGGGGATGAACAGAGGGTTGACATAATGACATCATTACCTATGCATGTCTTACGTCATGTGAACAATAACACCCAAACGGACAATTAGGTGAAAATTTGGATTTCCCGTCCAGTGTGTAAAATTTCATAAACTACAAAAATGGTCCTGTCACATTTTACCTATCTGCTACGGGTGCTCCTCGGGTAACACCAAGAACCATAGATTAATATTTACTTACATTAAGACATCTCGAATTTACATCTCTATAGATTTACCAAATTTTTAACACTCATTTATATTTACAACCGTGGAAATCAGAAACTGTGAAGAACGGGTAGAACACAGGGCCGTCTTTTCGTATGGGCTCAATGGGCTCTTGCCCAAGGGCCCCAGGAGTATAAGGGCCCTAGGCTGATAGCTGAGAGTCCCCTCTTTCCAGGGGTACCAGATTTTTGAAAATCGGCCCTGGGGAACCAGAGATATCGGACTTCAAAGCAGTGGTCCACATCTGAGCCTGTTAATTGCTCTTCCCAGCCAGATATCTCGGGCTCTGTATGACTTAGAGTTTTTCTGAGGGTACATTTCAAAAGCTGGAACTCTCCACTTTCGGTGGACACTGGCAGCTTGTCTCTACTATGCCCAGAACCAGAGATATCAGCCTTCCAGCAGCCGGTCCCTGCTCCAGCTCCACCTGCCTAATATGCAGTTTTATATATTTGTTGGTGGATTGCTCTGGTTCCTGAACTGTGATACGCAAGTCCCAGTACCTCCTAACAGGTGGGACTCTCTAGTTTTTTTTTTTATCCCATTCAAATCTAAGGAACTTGAGATATCTGCAATCAAGTAAGCTGCTCTCTCACCAGAAAATGATGAAAATTAAGCCCACTCCACTATCTACCCCTCCCTTATGTATTAAACACCCCATACCACCCTGGAAGTCATGTACCAGGGCCCCTTCATTCAGCCCAATGCCTCCTTCTACAGTTTAGTGTTCTCCCTCCCGCCCCATCTGTTCAGTAAAGGAGTAATAAGCAGAAATTACTGCTCCAGGTCCTACATGCTGAGCGGAAGATAGAACACCCCCTACCACCCGCGGGACATCAAAGCTGCCGCTGATAGCACCCCCACCCCTACCGCTGGAGGATGAGTAGGGGCCCCAGTGTATTTCTGTGCCCAGGGGCCCACACTGCTGTTAAGACGGCCCTGGTAGAACAGCCAGTTAATGGATATTGGAGATGAATGTAGTAATGGATGATGGGTTGGGGGGGATGTTAATGGCAGTGGGGATTTTCCCATTAGGCACTTGTTGGGGGGAGGCACTTGGATGCTTGTTTCAGTATTGTCAGTCCGAAATTTATCAGTAACTACAAAATATTTAACTCTGCTGTACCATACACGACCTTGAGTGGAGCGTAAATAGGTAGAACATGCACATACTGTAAGCTGTCCTACTTCATAAATATGTAAACATAATTAAAATAAAATGAAATATTATTGTTCAGAGCTTTTTATTATTATTATTATTATTATAATAATACTACATAATGAGGGCTTATATCCAAACAATGAAAATAATAAAATTGGGAGGGAGGGGCGGCCAATACTGTCGTGATTAGGGGTGCTGTGATTTCTAAATCCACCCCTGGTTAATCGGTGCTCACAGGGTAGGTGAAAGTGCTAATGGGTGCTGAGGGTAAATTTATTATGGATTCTTGAGGAGAATGGATTAATGGGTGCTGGCTGGAAGGAAGTTAATGAGTGCTGACTGGGTGTGTTGGGGGTAAAAGGGGGTTGATGGGAGTGCAGGTGGATTGGTGTATTCGGTGCTCTGGTTCTGCACCAATGTTTACTAGATTCACTGATTGGATGTGTAATGTGCATATGAAAAATTACTCCCCGATGGGCATAGACTTTGGTTCTTATAAACTACTGAAACTGTGGCATATACTTGTGAATTTTCCTCAATTTATCAGCAACATACTGTATCCTACAGTGCTGTACATTCAGAGATCATTATTGTTAGGAAACGAGTATCTGGAACTCTGGAGACTGGGTTGCAACTAAGGAGTTCCAAAACTCACATGTGGAGCTGCGGCTGGGAATGAGTAATCGCAGCTACACCTACTCTACCCCTGACTCCGTTACTCCTCCCAGTGGTCGGATGGTGCCCGCAGAGCTAGTCTTCTGCCTTTAGCAGCCGCGTTTGAATGGGCGAATTAGGTCCGTTTAGTTGCTGCCCTCAAATAAGGGCCAATGAAACAAAGTATAAGTAATTAGTGTCACACTGGTCAAGCAGGGTGTCGGGGAAATCTTCAATGGGCCCCACTGCACGCGGTGCCTACGTCAAGGGAGAACTACCATAGCGGGTGTGGCTGCTGTGGGGCCCACAGCTGAGGGGGGCAGTCTTTCTTGTTTGTCCCTTGTTTTAATGTGAATTCTTCCATCAGCTGGTACACACTGCATGGGGCCCTTACATAAGTTGCTATAAGGACCACAAATGACTAGCTGATTTGGTCAGATACATGTGGTTGTGGCTTTATGTGTATGGCTTAGAACAGGGTACTGGGGAGAGCAGGGGCAGTAAGGTAAAGCTTTGCTTTAGGGTGCCTAGAAACCATGCACCAATTAGATTAGCACATACTTGCCTACATTTTGGCTGCTCCCTCCAGGAGGGAGCAGCCAGGTCACATAGGAAGGGGCGTGGAGGGGGGCGGTATGGAAGCATGGAGGGGGTGGTACGGAGGTGTGATGATGCATTCGCTTCATTGTAGACCCGCCCTCTGCTTTACAATGCCTACATTACCGGCATTGTAAAGCGGGGGCGGGGCTGTGATGGCGCGTTTTAGCACAAATTGCATCTTCACCCCACCCCATTCTATGTGATTGGATGCTGCGGTGGTGTGCGACAGGGGTGAGCGGTATGCGGGAGACTTGCCCATGGATGGATGGATTAGCAACAGAGTACCTAAAAGTAAACGGGAGACTTACCCATGGATGGATGGATTAGCAACAGAGTACTCAAAAGTAAGCAACAGTTACTTTGTAATTTATGGCATGGAAGGGTTTGTCACTGTTGCTAAAGAAAGTTTGCAGATCGTAGAATCCTGTAAACTACAGTTTGTTCTTCTGGAGATTGCCATTTAGAAACAGCTGGTGGGGAGACTACCACACACCCAGTGGTTGCTCTGAGGGTCCACATCTTTTCATGATCACTATGTCTCCAACAATGTTATGAAAATGACGACACTGATCACTGACTACACATATTCATAAATGTTTGTAGGGGAAGACTTTTTAAGATCCCTTCATTTTGGAAATTCCTATCAAAAAGTGGCCTCTAAACTGATTAGTGTCAAAACCTGCAACTCTCATTGCAGATACAATCCATCCTCTGTAAGGTAAGGGTATATCAAAGGCCATTTTAAGGGTATAAGCAGCATGCCCTCTAAATACTAGTCTCCAGTGGTATTTTGCAAATGTTTATGCAGAAGACCAACCTGACGCATGGATGATAGTTTGAAGAGGTAAGATGCAGTGGCACCCAGTAAAGAGAGGCTGTTAAATTGAGAAATATCTGCACTGGCCTCTATCATGCAATAAACAATTCATCCTCTAAGGATAGAGGGTCTAGTTGGACAATAAGATATTCCACAGGTAATAAATAATTGCTGTATATTCTTAAGAGTGTGATAGGTGCAAGGTACGTAGACAAACAGGAGACAATCTAAAGGCTTAGTTCTTTTAAAGTGGTCCTGGAGAGATGGAACTAATTTCTCCCACAACTTACCCCCCCCCCCCCCCCCCATTAGGTAGAGCCAGGGCCAGTGCTACGGTGTTCACCCCCATGCAAACTATAAATTTGTGCCCTACCTCTCACACAATCTCTAAAGGAACATTAATGCGTGCCAAAAGCATATGCCTGTGGTCTAACACAGAAAGGGTGTGGCCACACAATAGTACTCTTAATTCAAATTACACCACACAAAGTACCCTTACACACATAATGCCTACCACAGTAGTAGTGCCCTTTATACACATAATGCCCACCACAGTAGTAATGCCCCTTACATACATAATGCCCACCACAGTAGTAATGCCCCTTACACACATAATGCCTACCACAGTAGTTGCACAACTTACATACATAATGCCCACCACAGTAGTAGTGCCGCTAACACACATAATGCCCACCAAAGTAATAGTACCCCTTACACACATAATGCCCACCACAGTATTAGTGACCCTTACACACAGAATGCCCACCACCGTTGAAGTGACCCTTACACACATAATGCCCACCACTGTAGTAGTGACCCTTACACACATAATGCCCACCACAGTAGTAGCGACCCATACACCTACAATGCCCACCACAGTAGCAGCGAGAGGAGACGGGCCAACTCAGAGCTGTCTTAACAGCAGTGTAGGCCCTTGGGCAGGGCAAAGAAGAGCACTGGGCCCCACACCACCCACTGTATGCATGGCTGCTGCTGTCCCCCCCAGCCACATGCATACTTGAACTGTATGCATGACTGCTGCTGTTACATCTCCCCCCATCCATTGCATGGCTGCTGCTGCTCTCCTCTCCCTCCCTCCCTGTTTGCCGCCCTCTCACCCTCCCTCTCACTTATCTGCGGGAGTAAGAGGAAACAGCACATCATCTTGCCAGCAAGCTAGCTCTCAAAGCCCCATGGTAACTGCCAGGGCGGAGCTACAAATGGGTACTGGGGGCAAGCAATTGGGGTTTTCGGGCACTACAGCCTGCAGCTGAATGCTGGGGAGTTTCAGCATCACAGGCTACAGGGGGTTCAGGCATTATCACCTGTGGCTACATGCCTGACTGATTCTGTTGTGGCCAGGCAAGGTGGGCGGACGCTCCGCCTCCAATTACAGTTCCACCCTGTTCTGGTCCACTTTAACCCCTGCGTACATCCCTCGTACACCTCTGAATATTGTGTGTTGCAGACGATTTATTAGGACAAATAGCTTATTAAACTTGATCAGTAAATGAGCAAACTGTAACCAGGCTATCCATAGGCTGTGTGCGGTATGATATATCGGTAGACGGAAAGCCTTCTGTCAGTATACCGACCCACTAACCAAGTGGGAATTACGGGGGGAAGGGGGGAAGGGGGCGGAATTCTGACTGTTGGTAAAATGTCTGATGTCAGGATTCTGGCGTCGGTCTCCTGAATGCTGGGATCCCGGCCTGCGGCATTTTGAATACATCCCCACAGATTAAATGAGTTTGAATGAGTTATGAATTGGTAATGAAGCATATTAATGCTACCAAATTTCAGAAGACTCCATTATTTTTTCCTTCTACAATAATACAACAACTCAGTCTCACTCCATATGGAATAAAAAAAAAAATTTCCTACAGAGACTAAAAACAGTGAGGTGAGGGATGTATTCAGTTCCGGAGGACAGTCTTACTGACCACTCCAATCATAGCCAACAATAATGTCTGATAACCTTGGACATCATTTGTAAGGTGGTTTCTGCATATCACTTAACCTGCAGCCTACAATTAAGGATAACAGGGCATCTCCACATTGGATATGAAGGTGAGGCGGACAGTCCCATGAGGAATCTATGGTAGGTTGAGGTAGGTTGACGAAAGACATTAAGAAACAGCTCAGTGTAAGCACTCACCCTCAGTGTTCATGAGTCCAAACACAGACACATCCCGCGATTATCAGCAGACCACACATGCACCACAGTAAGTAAGCGCAGACTGTGCATGCGCTGCACCTAACATTCATACCTTGACGAAGGATATGAGAGCAGATAGTTGCTCTGTGCATGGCCGCATCTCTCTATCCATGAAATGGGCATTTCAGGATGACAACTGGGTGGTTACTGTGTGGACACAATGAACAGATCCATCTTGTGGGAGTCGTACAAGTGTTGTAAGCTTGTACAGTAGGTAAACTTCCAGGCTTGTCTGAGGCATGCCTATGAAAATGGGATGATTATTTGTGCCCAGCATGGATATGTGTAATGGGTATAGTTGGCAATACTGCTGATGATGACTGCAATCTCCGGTAATGTAAGGGAAGAAAATGCGGATAAGCCCTTTGCCACACAGGTGCCAATCATACCATGATCTTACTCTACTCCGAGAAAATTATAGTCACTGCTAGATTGTGTCAGTCAACTTTTGAAAATGTTCAGACCACAGAGCTAATAGGGTTGGGATTGTAGAAATGCAAGCTGGTATGTCTGTGTATCCTCAAATGCTTCTAGATAAGTAAGTGACCTATAAGCCTGAGCGTGGACCAAGTTACTTATGTAGGACAAAACATTAAGGGGGAGATGCATAAAGCAGTGAGAAAAGTGAATTAGTGGGCTAGTGGAGAAATAACATTTATTAAGTGCATTTTATAAATTTTATAGTATTTATTAGCTGATTGTATCTTCTCCACTTGCCCACTTCTCCACTCTTTCACTGCTTCAAACCCCCCCACCCCCCCCAGAAAAAAAAAATCTCTAAAGGGGAAAAGGGGAGCAGCCGTTTCATCCAGAAACTTCAGATTACCTATTAGTATGGAGGTGAAGGGAGTTATGGGTGTTAAATCCGGGTGGTCTTCAGTTTGCCAGCCGTCGGGGTCCTGGCGCACAGTATACTGGCGCCGAAATCCCGACAGCCGGTATACCGACACCGCTTCTCCTTCTTGGGGGTCCACATCCCCCTGGAGGGAGAATAGATAGCGTGGCGCATGTAGCACACCACCGTGCCCGCATCATGGCGAGCACAGCGAGCCCACAAGGGGCTCAATTGCGCTCACCACGCTGTCGATATGCCGGCAGTCGGGATTCCGGCGCGGGTATGCTGTGCGCCGGGACCCCGACAGCCAGCATACCATACTACACCCGTTAAATCCAGCCCTGTGGCGTAGGAGATGGCAGAGATTCAGAGTTTTCTGGTAGATGAAAGCAGCAGATTATCCCTCACCCAAACAGCAATTCAAGGCCTCTGTATAATTCAGAGATGGCATGTCTAACCTCCTCCCTTATGCAAGCATACAATCAATTCAGATAATACACAGGGCGAAGCACCCAGTCATAGCCTAGGCTGTCCTGTGAGGTACAGAAAGGGAATGTGTCTGTGGCTATAAAAATAAAAGTTACTAATCATAGAAAACAAGATATGAAATATAAAATGGCGTAACAGTGGTACATAGGCCTAAAGGAGACAGATAGTATATCGCTGTATCTTACTGTGAGTATTACCTTTGATGGACAACAAGTGGCAATATTAACAAGAAATAAACCTGAGGATAAACTGTGCCCCCAAGTAGGAGGAGGACAAGAAATAAAACATAAAATATTATATCAAATTTGCTGAACAACATAAATAATGAACTAACTAAATTAGTACTGTATTAACCCTGAACCACCACTGCCCCCCATCCCCTGCAGCCTAAGCCTATTATCCCCCATCACCAGAGCCTAACCCATCCTATGCCTACCCCCAGTACTTACCGTCGGGATCCATCGAGATTCTTACCATCAGGATTCCACTGCCGTCTGACCACCAGAATCCTAAATGCCGGGATCCTGACCGTATCCCCTTGAAACTATGGGCCTAATTCAGCATGGATAGCAAACTCAAAATCTATCTCTAATGGGCAAAACCCTGGGTCTAATCCAGATCTGATCGCAGCAGCAAATTTGTTAGCTAAAGGGCAAAACCATGGGGGTCATTCTGACCCGTTCGCACGCAGCAGTTGTTCGCTGCGGTGCGAACAGGTCAGAACTGCGCATGCAAGGCGCGCGCATTGCGCACGCTCGACGTTGCCCGGCGACAGACGTCGCCAGGCAACGGAGCGCCTAGCGTGTAGAAATGACGCAGCGCTGGACGGAAAGAAGATTGACAGCGGAGAGGTGAGGCGGATACTCACCATTGGAGACCGTTTTTAGGGAGTGGTAAGAAGAACGCAGGCGTGTCCAGGCGAACGGAGGGCGGATGTCTGACGTCAGGATCGGGACCTTCATCGCTGGATTCGTCGCACTGGGTAAGTAGCTGTAGGGCTACTCTTGTTTTGCAGGAAAAATGTTAAGCATAGCAGGGCTGCACAAGCGATCGCAGCCCTGCTATGCTAAAGTACACTCCCCCATAGGGGGGGTTGATCACAGCAGCAGCAAAAAGTTGCTGACTGCGATCAACTCGGAATGACCCCCAATGAGCACTGTAGAGGGACAGATATAACATAGAGTTAGATTTGGCTGGGGTGTGTTCAAACTGAAATCTAAATTGCAGTGTAAAAAATAAAGCAGCCAGTATTTACCCTGCGCAGAAACAATAACCCACCCTAATCTAATAGGCCCTACACACTGGCCGACATCACTGCACGATATGAACGATCTCGTTCATTAATGAACGAGATAACGGCCCTCATTCCGAGTCGTTCACTCGGTAAATTTCTTCGCATCGCAGTGATTTTCCGCTTAGTGCGCATGCGCAATATCCGCACTGCGACTGCGCCAAGTAATTTTGCTATGAAGATAGTATTTTTACTCACGGCTTTTTCTTCGCTCCGGCGATCGTAGTGTGATTGACAGGAAATGGGTGTTACTGGGCGGAAACAGGCCGTTTTAAGGGCGTGTGGGAAAAAACGCTACCGTTTCCGGAAAAAACGCGGGAGTGGCTGGAGAAACGGGGGAGTGTCTGGGCGAACGCTGGGTGTGTTTGTGACGTCAAACCAGGAACGACAAGCACTGAACTGATCG
Organism: Pseudophryne corroboree; assembly: GCF_028390025.1. Classification (NCBI taxonomy): domain Eukaryota; kingdom Metazoa; phylum Chordata; class Amphibia; order Anura; family Myobatrachidae; genus Pseudophryne; species Pseudophryne corroboree. The sequence goes on along the minus strand of NC_086447.1, from coordinate 376,951,985 downwards.
CAGATGCCGAGTAAGTCAGAAGCTACTCTGAAACTGCTAAGAAGTTTGTAATCGCAATATTGCGAATACATCGTTTGCAATTTTAAGAAGCTAAGATTCACTCCCAGTAGGCGGCGGCTTAGCGTGTGCAATACTGCTAAAATCGCCTTGCGAGCGAACAACTCGGAATGACCTCCAACGTTCATATCGTGCAGTGTGGAGGTACCAGCGATGAACGAAGCGCGGCCCCGCGCTCGTTCATCGCTGGTGCCCCGTCAGCTGTGCATGCAGGCCAAAATGGACGATCTCGTCCATATTTGCCTGCAGTTCTATGGAGCCGTGTGACGGGGGAGTGAAGTAACTTCACTCCCCCCGTCACTGCCCCCCGCCGCCGGTTCGCCCGTCGGCCGTATCCGCCGTCATGCAGCTCGGCGGCGGATCGGACAATGTGTAGGGCCCATAACTCTCTCTGCAAATGTTATATCTGCCACACCTGCAGTGAACATGGTTTTGCCCAACTGCTAACAAATTTGCTGATGCAATCAACTCATAATTACCCCCCCGTGTGCACTGCAGGTGGGGCAAATGTTACATGTGCAAATGTTATATCTGCCCCCCCCTGCAGTGCACATGGGTGGTCATTCCGAGTTGTTTGCTAGCTGCATTCGTTCGCTGTGCAGTGATCAGGCTAAAAAACGGCAGTACTGTGCATGCGTATGCGGCGCAATGCACAAGCGCGATGTACTATTACAACAAACTATGTAGTTTTACACAGGGTCTAGCGAAGCATTTCAGTCGCACTGCTGGCCGCAGAGTGATTGACATGAAGTGGGCGTTTCTGGGTGGCAACTGACCGTTTTCAGGGAGTGTTCAGAAAAACGCAGGCGAGCCAGGAAAAACGCAGGCGTGGCTGGGTGAACGCAGGGCGTGTTTGTGACATCAAAACAGGAACTGAACAGTCTGAAGTGATCACAAGCGCTGAGTAGGTTTTGAGCTGCTCTAAAACTGCACAAAAAAACTTTGTAGCCACTCTGCGATCCTTTCGTTCGCACTTCTGCTAAGCTAAAATACACTCCCAGTGGGAGGCGGCATAGCGTTTGCACGGCTGCTAAAAACAGCTAGCGAACGATCAACTCGGAATGACCCCCATGGTTTTGTCCATTAGAGAAAGATTTTGCTTTTGTAATCCATTCTGATTTAGGCCCTATGACCATAGAGTATGTCAGCAGAAATATTCAAATCTAAGTGTGTGAGTAATAAACTTAAATGAAGCAGATGAACTACCCAAAATAAAGTTCATAAATGTTAAACGACACTAAGAGCCTGATTCTGAGTCGCATGCAATGCCGATATTCATGCAAATGGTCAATGCTTTTCATCTGCGCATAAGTGTAAGTAGCTACAAATCACACAGCGCATGTGTCCATTGGTGTGTAGGTCACAGTAGTCGTTAACAATCACAGTCTCAGAAATGTTTTGGAAAACTATTGGGTGTTCTTGGGATGTGACTTATGCATCCAAGAACACCATCTTATGGGCGTGTTATGGGGGTGATGCAGACGTGTCACATAAGTGGTTGCAAGCTCAAATGCTTATTTGCTTCCACTGGATGCTATACTCCAGTGGTTCCCAAACTTTTGTGAGTCACGGCACCCTGGAGTGTCAGATTTTTTTTTCACGGCACCCCTAGGCCACAAGTTTCTTATTGAGAAATTTAGAAAAAAATATTAGATTAAGTAAATTATTTTTATATGTCATCCGTAGGGTCAGTTGTGTGGTGAGGGACAAGATTTGCTTCTGTATGTCCACATATTTTATAATTGGCAGCCACCAGCACTGGTTTTGCCTATTAAATTGACAATAAATAATTTGAATTGGTCCTTGACAACCAACCTGAGGCACCCCTGCAAGTGTCCCGCGGCACCCCAGGGTGCCACGGCACACAGTTTGGGAACCACTGCTATACTCTAATGGACAATCTGCACCTAGCATAGGATAGTAGCTAGTTTCAAAGTGTCATCCAATTGTTTCATCTAAAATCGCACTGCGTCTACAGATGCACAAAGTGGGTGTCCAAGTCTTTGTACATTCAGACACACACTGTGGGGTATATTTACTAAAGTGGGGGTTTTTAGAAGTCAAGATGTTGCACATATCAACCAATCAGATTCTACTTTTTATTTATCTAGCTCCTTCTACAAGATTTTCGCTAGAATCGGATTGGTTGCTATGGGCGGCATCTCCACTTCTATAAACCCACACTTTAGTAAAGATACCCCTTATACACCAGTGAAGAGCCTTTACTAGCATTAGTATAAAATAAATGCGATTACAGCAAAAGACGATAAAGAGGTGAGAGCAGCGTGCGACTCAGAATCAGCCCTTGAATGTTGCTTACATGTTCCGACTGCACGCAACTAAGTATTTGCGTTCAAAGGTGCAGTTGCACTAGCATGCACTTATTCGTATTAGTATACAGGTTGAGTATCCCATATCCAAATATTCCAAAATACGGAATATTCCGAAATACGGAAACTTTTGAGTGAGAGTGAGATAGTGAAACCTTTGTTTTCTGATGGCTCAGTGTACACAAACTTTGTTTAATACACAAAGTTATTAAAATATTGTATTAAATGACCTTCAGGCTGTGTATAAGGTGTATATGAAACATAACTGAATTGTGTGAATATACACACACTTTGTTTAATGCACAAAGTTATTAAAAATATTGGCTAAAATGATCTTCAGGCTGTGTGTATAAGGTGTATATGAAACATAAATGCATTCTGTGCTTAGATTTAGGTCCCATCACTATGAAATCTCATTATGGTATGCAATTATTCCAAAATACGGAAAAATACGATATCCAAAATACTTCTGGTCCCAAGCATTTTGGATAAGGGATACTCAACCTGTACTAATATGCTGGGCGTTCATGCGGTTGCTTATGCATGTTAATCAGCGTCTCATTGTGCAGTAAGCAACGTAGCAGAATTGAGAAATTGTGTCAATAACAGGACTGTCTTGAAGGAACAAAATATATGGACAATGGTATTAAATATGTAATATACAGAATTCAAGTAAGTGTAATGTCACCACTAACCACCAGGTGGAGGTACAAACCACACATAAAATACAAGAATCTACCACAGTGCATATCATCTAATTAACTGACAATGGAATAGTCTAGAGAAGGGGACAAAAAAGTGAACAATGCAGCAGTTCTCAATATTTCCATTGGGTGAAGCAGCTTAGATGAAAAAAAGGAATGCACCAAGCAGACGTCCCTTCTAAGCAGTGGAAGTGGCATATGCTCTGTACTTGTCCAGAAGAAAAGCACGATGTAGAAGCTCCCACAAGCAGGAGGGTCCAGCATAAATGGAGGCAAACCAGGACAACAGGGGGGATGAACCAGGTAAATGAACGAGGAACTCACTGCAGACAGACACCGCTCCCCAGTCAAGCAAGCACTCTAGGTCAGGTAATCAAAGAGCATCCCACTGGCCCCAATATTTCAGGCACACAAGAAAAAGGATTGTAAGCCACCAGCCAAAGGCAACAAATTTGACAAACAGTGTTCTAAGAGGAGAATTGGTAATACATCAGATAGAGAAGATCCTAGCGCAGCACAATGCAGCAGACAGGATTATTTATGCCAAGTCTGATCTGACATAAAAATCCCCTCAAAATCCTGAATCAGGCCAGAGTATAGAAGAGCCAGTAAAGTAGGGCTTGCCAGCAGAGTCCCGAGGATTGGATTGTAGTATGGGCCCAAAATGGCAGGGGGCAAGGGTGTAGATGCATTATTCGTCGATATGGGGGAGAGGTGGGGTCAGCGCACATAATGTGCACTATACCACTTCTCCCCATGGGTTGGGTATGGGTGACCGGTGCCCGGAATCCCGCCGGTCACCATACTGATGCCGGGATTCCGGGGATTAGAATGCCGATTGAGGGGGGGGGGGCAGGTAACGCCATGAAGCCCCTTGCCGGCTTGCTGCACTCACCGCAAGTTCTATTCTCACTCTATGGGTGTCGTGGACACCCATGAGTGCGAATAGTCCCTGTTAGTTGGCATGCCGACTGTCGGGATGATGAGGGGGGCGGGATGTAGGCAACGGTATTGTGACCAGCGGGATCACATAACTACATCCCCTCCCCATGTATGAATGTAAGATAGCACACCAATATGCAATGGGGGAGATGTATTATAGCAGCATGGATCACACTTCCTGCTTCACCTCATTACCGAAGTAATTAACATCTCGTCTGCCCGAGCGAGGGAGTAATCCCCATCAGAGCACACAGCACATAAGCACATCAGTTTAGTGCTACTGCTAATGTGCTGTGTCTCTCCTCCCGGCTGGCTCCAGGGTGCATGCACAAAATCTCACTATTATCACAAGATCTTCTATGCAGCCGGAGCAGGCAACCACCACTGCAAGGAACAAACCTGTGGTGAATGGGCAATGACACCTGCAGCTGTTGAAATCGATTGTCAGAATGGTCAATACTACTGACCGTTCATACATTGCCCGGCATATCGGTGTGCTATCTTAGCTCCCCTGTCATGTATCACACCAGCACATTCATACATGGGGGAGAAGTGGTATAACGGACATAATGTGCGCTGATACCACTTCTCCCCCATACCAACGAGTAATACATCCACCCAGTATGCTATAAATGGACTGTAACCCACGATCCTTCTCTGGTGGCAATCTCTGGATTATCAGTGAATTTGCTAGTGCAGCATGAGGTCCAGATTGTTGAGGTGGAGATTGTCTCTCCTACTGGTTGTCCTACTTATGGTATATCACAGAAAACAAGGTGAACAGCAAGAGAAGGAAGTAAAAGGGTAAGGCAAAGGAAATGAGAGACCAGGTGTACTGGTCTATGATGATCAAAAAACTAGAGAAAATGGTAAAGGGACATTAAAGTGTGATGCCCATGCAGTCCATATCTTATACCCCTTTCAGACAGAGAAAAGAACCCGGTAATTTCCCGGCTCCTGAAGGGTCGACCCGGGATTTTTTTCTGTCTGAAAGGGTCAACACGGGACTGAGTTCCCGGGAATTCAACCCAGGAATTTACCTGGGTTTTTCCCGGCTCTTACACGGGTTGCCGGCTGTCTGAAAGGGTCCGACCCAGTATTTTAGAAACGGGTCGCGGCTGACGGCGCTAATTGGCTGAGCTGGCGGGGCACTGGCGATTGGCTGAGCAGCAGGGTCTCTCTGATTGGCTGAGCGGGCGTGGCGCTGACGTCTGAGGTTATCTTTATGCTGCAGGGAAGACGGAGGGAGACAGCATGGCGCATTGGAAGGAGGAAGAAATCAGGGAGCTGCTTTCTGTGAGAGGGGAGGAGGAGATCCGGAAGCAGATCACTGGGACAGTGAAGGACGCCACAGTGTGTGATGTGTGCAAAAGCGTACCTGTAGTCTTGCGTCTGTCCCGTTGCGGCTCTTCCGGTCGTCCAGTTCCTGCTTGTGCGAAGCCTGTTGGAATCTGCGGAGGACACCTGTATAGGACCTGGGCAGAAGGACGGAGATACCCCAGTACAGACAACACCCCCAAGTGTGTAAGGACCACTACGGTGGGATACGGTAACAAAGATTTATTGTAAAAGCGACTAGTCCCCGTTCAGGGAAACTGGATTTGTGGTTAGTAAACCTAGTACAGTTCGGTTAGGATCATTACCATTTCTCACATATCATTCACAAAAGGAATATGAACATGGCATAATAATAACACAAATGCTTTTCAGAACTTTAACATCCCAAAGGGTATTTAGAAAAGCAGGTTTCATGAATACACCGGCACTACGCTGAACACGCCACTAGATGGCACTATGAATTCAATAAAGGGGGTCTCTGGCCCAATATATATAATCCGGAGAAGTTCAAGTGTATGTCCTTGCCAATAGTACTGAACGAAAAGTCTGGCGAGTGATCAATGCACAAGGGAGGTATAGAGAAGTGGTTTCTGCAGTTTAGCGGTTTTCCTAAGTTTGGTGGGTGACTGCGCATATAACTACGGGGAGTGAGGTAATGACCCCGGGTGAGAATGGTCGGGGCACTATGGTGGCTCAAAGTCCTGTCTATTTCAGTCTCCACAGCTGCAGAGGGGATATAGTGTTCATGGGTGCACAGCTCTTGCTTTATTGTGGACAATTGTACAGTAGCAAGGGGGTGCATAGGCAGTGTGACCCTTATTCAGCAGGAATGAAAGAGAAGGGGGAGTAAAAAGGGCTGGCCACGTGGTGGCTACCTGTACTTTAGCTCTTCTCCCTTCTGGTCGGCACAGCTCCTCTGTCCTGGGGCTCTCTCTTCCCCCCTCTCGGTAATCAGGGCAGCAGGTCCTCTTGGCAGTGCAGCGGCGGGACACGCTCTCCTCCGGACGGCTTCCCACTTTCACCACGGCTGTCCTCCGCCAGCAGCTCTCCTGCACGGCGTAGCGGCGGTCATGGCGCTGGGCTCCGTATCCCTCTTGACGGGTGCAGTCGCGTCCTCTCCTCTCTCCGTGGTGCAGGTCCGACCCTCCGTCTCTCTCAGGCAGCTGCCTCTTCTCTCAATTGGCGCGCACACCCGACTCCTCCTTCACTTCTCCCGCTCAGCGGGCAGCCAATCACCCCAGTCTCCTCCAGATCACGGTCCGGCCCGCTGTGGTCACCTAGCGACCGGGCAGTCTATTAACCCCTGCGGGGACAGCGGCTGCCGTTGTGTTAGCAGGGGTCGGGGGGGGGGGGGGGGGGGCGGCAGATGCTGGGTATCACAAGTGTACACCAACATTGCCAAGATATTTACCTCAAAGGGCACTGAGCGCACACAGCAGCAGGTAGTGAACAAATTGAAAGCTCTGCGCAAATACTACAACAAAGTTCACGACCACAACAGGAGGAAAGGTGGTGCTGCTGGAATGGAGTGGCTTTACTACGATCAGTGCAATGAAGTATTTGGCAATTCTGCACTGGTTAATCCCATTGCCATTTCATCGTCCAGTTGTGCGTCCTCACGTAGCGCCACCCCAGAGAGCAGCCAATCCATCCCACTGACGCCGCCAATGCTGTTTGATGACATCACTGAGATCAGTGACACCGATCCGCCGGCTGCCGTGGGGGACCCAGTCACCGATACTATCGAGGTTGATACCAGTGGAAGCAGTGTGGTGACTCCGGCTGGGACACTGACTTCTGCGCAGACTGAGGCGCCAAAGTTGCGGAGGAACAGTAAGTTTTTTTGCTTTTATTTTACACACACTTAATATTTTTCTTATATTTAAAACCCAGTATATAGTATGGGCCGTATTCCACAATGATGTTGTTTGCTGTTGTTGCTGTTTGTTGTTGAAGGAGACATCGTACATATCATGCAGTGTTTGTACAATTGCGCAATTCCATGATATCTTTGTCATGACCAATACCAAAAAAAATGTAATGTTGCAGTGTGAAGCTAGTGTGCATGAGGAAGAAGGCCTCAAGCACATATATGCTGACATCACTGCTATTTGCTATTCTAAATATGTTGTTTTCCTTTCATTTCTAGTCTTTGACGTCCCAGAATGGAAGAAAAAATCTTCAAAGATGGAGCAAGCTACGCGCGCTATGTCGCGAATCCTAGTCAATCAGCTGCGAGAATCCGATGCAGAAATGCAGGCACAGGAGGATGCCCGACTACAACGCTTTTTTGACAACGAGAAAGCGTTACAAAATACATTTCTCACACAACTTGTGGGTATGCATGAACGCATTTCTAGGGAGAACAGAGAGGCACAAATTTCCTTTCTTAACGGTCTGGTGTCTAGATTACACAATCTGCACCCTCCACACCCTTATCCAGTGAATACTCCTCCTCAATATTCTGAGGGCAATTTTGCAAACTACCAGCATCATAGCAGAGGCATGCAGTTTATGGCAACAAACCACTCAAATCAACATACTGCTGCGCCACATAATATTCCAGAGGGCACAGTGAATACTACTAACTATGGCGCAGTGCATAGTTATCTAGATGGCACAGCAAATAATTTATCACACGAACCAGTGCGGAGCAGTCCACATGTCAATAAGCAGACCAGTCCTGAAGTTACAATGCATAGCAGTCCACATGAAAGAGTGCATAATAGTCCAGATGGCACAGGGCATAATACTACACATGGCACTGTGTATACTTATCCAGATGCCACAGTGAATAATACTCCACATGGCACTGAGAATAATTATCCAGATGTCACAGCTCTCACCCGTCCACTGGGCAGCACTTCGTACAGACAGTTGTAAATATTGCCAAGTGTCCGGCCCATAGCTGGCCATTACCTCAGCCACTTCTACAGATAGGGGTGTACATGTAGCAAAATGTACAAGCATTATGCCCTCTATTTATTATTTATTTATTTATTTATTAGCAGTTTCTTATATAGCGCAGCATATTCCGTTGCGCTTTACAATTAGAACAACAATTATAGAACAAAACTGGGCAAAGACAGACAGACAGACAGAGGTAGGAAGGCCCTGCTCGCAAGCTTACAATCTATAGGGAAATAGGCATTGATACACAAGGATAGATGCTACCTGTTACATAATGGTTCCCCAGGTTGCTAGGTTCTTAATGGGTTGTATATGATATGATTACCCAGCAATGTTGGAAGACAAAATGTGAGTTTATGTGGACTGTACAGAGGGGATGTAACTTGATAGGGAAGCTGTGAAGGTTATGTGTGTGGGTCTGAAATTTGATAGGCTTGTCTGAAGAGATGAGTTTTCAGAGAACGTTTAAAGGTTTGGAGACTAGAGGAGAGTCTTATTGTGCGTGGGAGTGCATTCCACAGAGTGGGTGAAGCCCGGGTAAAGTCCTGTAATTTTGAGTGGGAACAGGTAATACATGTGGATGAGAGACGCAGATCTTGTGCAGAGCGGAGAGGTCTGGTAGGGAGATATTTTGAGATGAGTGAGATGTATGATGGTGCAGTTTGGTTAATAGCCTTGTATGTAAGTAAAAGTATTTTATATTTGACACGGTAGAATACCGGTAACCAATGGAGGGACTGACAGAGCGGATCAGCAGATGAAGAACGTCTGGCGAGGAAGATTAGCCTCGCAGCTGCATTTAAAATGGATTGAAGTGGTGATAGCCTATGTTTGGGCAGACCAGTAAGGAGACTATTACAATAATCAATGCGGGAGATGATGATTTATGTACCTACAGTGGCAAATAATCTTTTTTCTTCTTCTTTAATGTTTTTAAGAATGATGTTTATGTGTATTCAGCACTTTTCAGCAGTTTAAACTGCAAAGTAATAATGAAAGTCATACATGTGAGGTAACATGTACAGAACTTTACTGAAACAATAAAAGAATTCAAAGAACAAAAAATAAAACCAAACATTTTTTACAACATATCCCTTGTGTCCTCTACTGTGTCATATAACTTAAGTTAGCAGTGATGGTGTTGCGTATCTCCTCTGCACTGCCACTACTTATCTCCCACTCGTAGGCTGCTTCTGCTGCTTCTACAGGAGTATCGCACAGTTCTGCGTCCACAACATTCCACTCAGGTAAAAAGTGTTCCTTCTGTATCTCGCAAAAGTTGTGCAAGATACAGCAAGCAGCAACCACATCTGGCACCAGGGTGATGGCAATGTCATTGTGCTTTAGTAGACACCGCCAGCACCCCTTCAGTCTCCCAAAAGCGTTCTCCACCACCATCCTGGCCGAGCTGAGAGTGTGGGTGAAATGCACTTGTTCCGGAGAGAGTGGGAGATGCTGTGTGAAGCCCTTGATGAGCCATCGCCTCAAAGGGTATGCCGCATCTCCAATAAGGTGAACTGGGATCTCCACACCATCCACAAACTTTGATTTCTGTAATGGGAAATAAAAATTAATATATAGTATAGGTGGCATACATAATGTTCCTGAAAGTACAGGCAATAATTATGAATACCAACAATCTAATCCTGACATGGGGGAGCTAAGTATCCTAAACTCTCCCACCCCTCCCCTAATGACTAACCCTCCCTTTCCGCAGCCTAACCCTAGCCCAGGCATGTCCAAACTGCGGCCCTCCAGCTGTTGTGACACTACATATCCCAGCATGCCCTGACACAGTTTTGCTGTCTGAGAATGCTAAAGCTGTGTCAGGGCATGCTGGGATGTGTAGTTTCTCAACAGCTGGAGGGCCGCAGTTTGGACATGCCTGCCCTAGCCGAAACTTGTGATCCTCCAGCTATTGTGGAACTAGACATGCCAGCATGCCCTGTCTGCCATTGTTGCAGTAATATTACCCATATATACCCGTATCCCAAAAATATTACCCATCACAAGATAAATATTTACCTCTCTAGGGAACAACCAGCCATGTTGGTTCTCCTCTGCAATCTGGAACAATTCCGAGTTGCCAAGTACCCGGGAGTCGTGAGCACGACCCGTCCAGCCAATGAAGACATCTGTGAAACTGATGAATAGTATACGTATTAGCTGTGTTTAATAATACACATCATGGGTCCAGCATATAAATCACATTAAAACACCATACTACTTACCAATACTTATGGTCCACTACAGCCTGCAGGATGATGGAGTGCCAGTCTTTTCGGTTGTAGTAATCGGCTGGGTTGTCTCTCTAGGGGTTATAATGGGTATGTGGGTCCCATCTATGGCTCCAGCACACTGGGGATATTTAAGTTTCTGGAAACCTTTGATGGTATCATCCAGCCGGGCACCTTGCGGTAAGGAGATGAAGCGGTGGTAAAGGGTATCCAGCAATGCCTGGGTCACTTCCCGCACTAGCACACACACCGTCGATATGCCAACACCGAACAAGCAGGTGATGGTGCGGTATTCCCCCGGTGTTGCATACCACCACAACACAATCGACAGTCTCCTGCACGGCTCGATGGTCTTGCGGTAGTTGGTGCTTCCCCTGGTGAGTGCTGGAGTGAGAAGTTCCAGCAAGTAGTAAAAGGTACCACGCGACATCCAAAAGTGTGCTATCCACTCCTCTGGCGGATAAGCTTCCACGGTCGCCCAGAAAGCTTGTCCATGCCTGCGGTCTCTGGCCCACAACGATCGATTAGTTGAGCTGGTAAATCTCAGGGTAGACGTAATGCTGCCCAAAATCAGGGCTCTCCTGCGCAAATACCGGCATCGAGTATTAGCCCTCTCCGCCAGAAATTGCTCCCTTCTCCTCTTGGCATAAGACTGTGCCAGGTAGCACAGTGCAAGCAGCTGCATCAGGCTCTCATTTGCTGTGTGAAACAGCAAAAAACAGCAATAAGCCAGGAACTCCGGGCTACTCAGCAGTAACTCGTCGGCCATGGCTAATGCAATGCTGTGATCAGTCACCACCCACTTTCATGACCTCATCTCTGTGTGCCATAAAAACAGTTCATTTTTTATGACACACAAGTCTATTGCAGGGCTGACACAGGTTCTGTCATTATTAGTGCCCCTATACACATAATCACACTCATACAGTAGTACCCTGTTACACATATGCCGCACATTATTAATGCCCTTATACAAATAATGACACACATAGTGTCCCTTTACACATATGTTGCACATTATTAAAGCATTTTTACATGACACACATAATGCTCCTTACACATATTCTGAACACTACTGCACAACCAACCCACTCACATGCACACAGCACTCACACTTCCACTAACACTGTGACCTCTGCCTCTGCTTGGATACAGATGTGTCCTCATAAATCTTGCATCAATGCTAACGTCGGGCACCTTTTTTTTTTAAATGAAAATGCATCTTATTTGCATTGCTATGTGGCTAGGATGCACAAGCAGCTTCTGCTGATTAAACTGATATGCAGCATGCCAATATACTGTGTGATACGGTGGCTGTATCTGCATATGAAATGCTAAACACAGAATATAGGCATGCCGCATATCATTTTAATCAGCAGAAGCTGATGATGCCCCTAGGCATATCAAATGCCCTAGGCAATTGCCTAGTTTGCCTATGCCTATGGCCGGCTCTGGTGCCAGCTATGCCCCCAGTGCCAGATACACATGTCCTAACAGTGCCAGATATGCCCCCAGTGCCAGATACACATGTCCTTACAGTGCCAGATATGCCCCCAGTGCAGACACACATGCCCCCACAGTGCCAGATATGCTCCCAGTGCAGATACACATGTCCTTACAGTGCCAGATATACCCCCAGTGCCAGCTACACATGTCCCCACAGTGCCATATATGCCCCCAGTGCAGATACACATGCCCCAACAGTGCCAGATATGCCCCCAGTGCAGATCCACATGCCCCCACAGTGCCAGCTATGCCCCCAGTGCATATCCACATGCCCCCACAGTGCCAGCTATGCCCCCAGTGCAGATCCACATGCCACCACAGTGCCAGCTATGCCCCCAGTGCAGATACACATGCCACCACAGTGCCAGCTATGCCCCCAGTGCAGTTACACATGCCCCCACAGTGCCAGCTATGCCCCCAGTGCGGATCCACATGCCCCCACAGTGCCAGCTATGCCCCCAGTGCAGATCCACATGCCTCCAGAGTGCCAGCTATGCCCCCAGTGCAGATCCACATGCCCCCAGAGTGCCAGCTATGCCCCTAGTGCAGATCCACATGCCACCACAGTGCCAGCTATGCCCCCAGTGCAGATCCACATGCCCCCACAGTGCCAGCTATGCCCCCAGTGCAGATCCACATGTCCCTACAGTGGCTTCCCGCCCCCCAAGTGCTGCTCACCGTGCTGCTGCTGTGAGGGGAGGAGAGCACAGAGCATGCCTCTCCTGTTCCTCTGACTCCGGCGGCGGTGTCTATCTTCAATTCAGCGCCGGCCCGTGAGCCAATCAGAGCTTGCGGTCTGGCAGCCAATCAGGAGCTTAGCTGCCAGACCGCGAGCTCTGATTGGCTCATGGCCCAGCACCGAATTGAAGATAGACACCGTCGCAGGAGTCAGAGGGGCAGGAGAGGCGCGCGCTGCGCTCTCCTCCCCTCTCCTCACATGCCGGAGAGACCTTAGATTAACACACAGCAACTTCTAAGCCTTAGAAGTTGCTGTGTATCTGGCAGCTGTGGCCGGGAGCGGATTGGGCCGCATGCGGAGGATGAAAGAGCCGCATGTGACTCGAGAGCCGCGGGTTGGCCACCGCTGGCTTAGGGGGTCATTCCGAGTTGATCGCTAGCTGCCGTTGTTCACAGCGCAGCGATCAGGCTAAATATCTGCATTTCTGCGCATGCGTATGCACCGCAATGTGTAGGCACGTCGTACGGGTACAATGAGCATCATGGGTTTGCACAGAGTGTAACGAACATTCCGGTCGCACGGTCAAACGCAGGAAGATTGACATGAAGTAGGCATTTCCGGGTGTCAACTGACCGTTTTCAGGGAGTACTTAGAAAAACGCATGCGTGGCAGAAGAAATGCAGGCGTGGCTGGGAATTCGCTGGGCGGGTGTGTGACGTAAAAATCCGTCCCTCCATCGTTAGAATCAACGCACACGAAGAGTAACTACAGGGCTAGTCTTGTTTTGCACAAAAAGATTTTGCAGTCGCTCTGCTGCACAAGCGTTCGCACTTCTGCAAAGCGAAAATACACTCCCTGGTGGGTGGCGACAATGCGTTTGCACAGCTGCTAAAAACTGCTAGGGAACGATCAACTCAGAATGACCCCCTTAGTCATCCAGCGACCTCAGTGCAACCTTTTGGCACAAAAACAATATTGTGAGGTGTTCAAAATAGACTGGAAATGAGTGGAAATAAATGTTCTTGAGGTCAATAATACAGTAGGTTCAAAATTATATCCAAATTCTGTGATTTTAGCTGTTTTTGTTTTTCTCCAAAATAATCCAAAACCAAAACCCGAAAGGGTGGTTTTGGCAAAACCAATCCAGATCCAAAACGCTAACGGAAATCCTGATCCAAAACCAAAACACAAAACCCGGAAATTGTCCGCCGCACATCTCTAACAGTAACACACAAACCTAACCCCTGATAGATCTGTAAACTGACATTTATGAAAACATTTTAGCTATAAAACATCTACTGCTAAATGTTATGCAGTCATATTGTCAGCAGTCACTATGGCGACATTCATAATGTCAACATTTTTGACGTCAACATGAAAATGTTGACATGGACAGAATGATGACATACTGTATGAAATGTTGACACAGTGACAACACTGACATCAGCGATAGGTATAATATGCTGAATGTTAACATGGTGAATATGTCAACATGTACACTGTCAACAAAATATACCAAACCCTGCTAAATAAGCTACATGTCCATCACGAGACGCAGTATCAGGAGGCCAATCAGCATGAAATTCACCATCTCATTGTGGAGCAATGTGTTTGCCCCTGCTAGTATTTTTTTTATTATTATAATTACATATAGTAATTTAAAGTATTTCATTAACAGTACCATACGTTATACAAGCATTGTGTTATTTCAGTCAGTCAGTAGATGGCACTGTATAACCTATTTTGCATGCTAAATATACATAAACGCTTATTACAGGGCTGAGTGCATAATATTTAGAAACAGAACTTTTTACACTTAATAAAAAATGATTATAACATATAATTTAACTACATATAATATCCTAACAAAGGTGGTCATTCCGAGTTGTTCGCTCGTTGCCGATTTTCGCTATGCTGCGATTTGGTGCCAAATGCGCATGGTACGCAGCGCGCATGTGCTAAGTTATTTAACTAAAAACTTAGCAGTTTTGCTGTTGCTCGAGAGCGCTTTTCAGTTGCACTGCTGATCGGTGAGTGATTGACAGGAAAGGGGCGTTTATGGGAGGTAACTGAGCGTTTTCCGGGAGTGTGCTAAAAAACGCAGGCGTGCCAGGGAAAAACGCAGGAGTGGCAGGAGAAACAGGGGAGTGGCTGGCCGAATGCAGGGCGTGTTTGTGACGTCAAACCAGGAACTAAACGGACTGAGCTGATCGCAATCTAGGAGTAGGTCTGGAGCTACTCAGAAACTGCAAGAAAATATTTATTAGCAATTCTGCTACTCTTTCGTTAGCAATTCTGCTAAGCTAAGATACACTCCCAGAGGGCAGCGGCCTAGCGTGTGCAATGCTGCTAAAAGCAGCTAGCGAGCGATCAACTCGGAATGAGGGCCAATAGACAAAAATTATACCTAGCAGTTGCGCAAAAGATGCAGCCTTAAATGTAAATCCTAGAACATCACCAGTGCTCGAAAATATGTAACCTGTAAAAGCTCATCTTATTGTTTCACAGCCATGAGCACAAGGACAGTCAAGTTCAAATAATTACTGTGGTAAGGGCAATGTCATTAAATATGTAGTCTACATTTTTACAATTGGAAGTTTATCTTCCTGAGGCTTTCTCTATCAGATACAGCATCTAGAAGACATATTACCATAAAAGAACACAGAGACAATAATATAGTGTAATAGGCAGTGATGCAAGTATGCAAGTACGCTCGGGCAGTGCCGTTTCTTGCGGCGGGCGAGCCGTGCAACTGCACGGGGCGCCCGCTGCGGCACTTTGCTGGTCCCTGTTTCCCCCTCCTCCCTCTTCCCAAGTACTCCTGCTCGGGGGGCGGAGTTTTGCGGAATGACGCGGTTGCGTCATGACGTCACGACGCAATCGCGTCATTCCGCGAAACTCCACCCCCCCAGCAGGAGTACTCGGGAAGAGGAGGGGGAGCCAAGCTGGAAGGAGGAGGCGGCTGGCGCGAGGAAGGAGAGGCAGCCTGACCCGAAGAGCGGGAAGAACATCTTCAAATGTAAGTTGTCTCTCTCTCCCCCCCTCCCTCTCCTTTCCTTCCCCCCCACTTTACACTTGCCTGCTGTACTGTGTAAAATGGGGACACCTGCCTGCCGTACTGTGTAAAATGGGGACTCTTGCCTGCCGTACTGTGTAAAATGGGGACTCTTGCCTGCCGTACTGTGTAAATTGGGGACACTTGCCTGCCGTACTGTGTAAAATGGGGACTCTTGCCTACCGTACTGTGTAAATTGGGGACATTTGCCTGCCATACTGTGTAAAATGGGGACACTTGCCTGCGTAATGTGTAAAATGGGGACACGTGCCTTCCGCAATGTGTAAAATGGGGACACGTGCCTGCTGTACTGTGTAAAATGGGGACTCTTGCCTGCGTAATGTGTAAAATGGGGACACGTACCTGCCGCAATGTGTAAAATGGAGACTCTTGCCTGCCGTACTGTGTAAATTGGGGACACTTGCCTGCCGTACTGTGTAAAATGGGGACTCTTGCCTGCGTAATGTGTAAAATGGGGACATGTGCCTGCCGCAATGTGTAAAATGGGGACGCGTGCCTGCCGTACTGTGTAAACTGGGGACTTTTTTTCCCCCCTGTGGTGGCCGTGATGATGAGATCAAATGAGGCCACGCCCATTTTAATGAGAACACGCCCATTTTAACCCGCTATTGGGTGGGCACATTTTTTAAATCAATGGGGGGACGCATTTTGAAATCTCGCACTGGGAGCCAAATTGGCTAGAAACAGCCCTGCGCTCGGGTACCCTTAAGAATTTGGCAGCAGGTACACAGTACCACCCACTGCACACTTTGAACCTGTGACTGCCATTACTGCAATTATAATGTGCTGCTGAGCAACAAGACTGTAGATGTGCTGTAAATCAGGTAAGACTCATGGACTCTGGAGTGCTGAATAAAACGTTTACTTGGTTTCACATCAGGAACTGGACTACCTAACAAACAAACAAACGGTAAACTCCCTCCCATCATGCACAGCCCCAGGTAGAGTCCCATCCTGCAGGGTCCTAGCAGGATACACATCTACATGCCTCCCTTAAAGAACATAGTAAGAGGGTAACAAAGTGTAAGGAGAATAATGAAGAGGAAGAGAATGGGTGAGGGGAATTTATGTAACATAGTCCTGGAATCGGGAATTAGGTTTGTATAATAAACGTCCTGACTTGGTGGTATACAGGTGCGTCATGAGTGGCTGTTCATTGAGAGTAATGGCTGGAGGTGCCATTGAGTCAGATAGTGTTTCACTATCGACTGAGGAAGACATAGCTGACAACCCAGAATGTGGTGTGAGGAGGGTCTCTGACATGCACTGTTACACCTGGCGCTGTAATAGTCTCCTCAGGTAGACTCAACAGGTGGCGATGATTACGCTCATACACAGTTCCATCTGCCTGAACAACATAACTGTTGGGCTGGCTGGCTTCCTTTAAGACGGTGGCAGGATCATCATATAGCGCCATCTGCACTTGCGTCTGTAATTGAGGTTGTAATTGATGTTTAGTAATTGGAATTTAGGTTCTGGTGCGACGTGATAATAACCGTTGGGCAGGGGATGGTATTCCATCCTGTGGTGTGTTGCGTAGGTTTAAGAGCGCTAAAAAGATGTCAGTCTGGTCTCGTGTGCATTTCTCCAATAGATGCTTGGCTGAGTGGACTGCTGGTGATGTGTGTGAAATCACAAGTGCGAGCAAACATCTTAAACTCATTGCTCGTAAACTGTGTGGAATTGTCTGCGATAAGTTTCTGAGGTATTCCATGTGTAGCAAAGTGTACTTTGAGCTTGGTAATAATGGTGGTGTTTATAAGAGTGGTCAAATGATCAATCTCGTACCACCCTAAGACTCTACAAGAACTAGGTACTCCTTACCCATCCATACAAAAATATCAGCTACAGTGATGGACCATGGAAGATCTGGGATGTCATGTGAACGCAGAGGCTCATGTGGTTGGTGTACATGAAGTGCCGCACATGGGCCACAAACAGAGACCTCCCTCTCAAGGTCAATGAACATGGTGGACCAATAGAGCAGTTCCCTGGCCCTGCGCTTGGTGGCCTCCAGGCCGAGGTGTCCTTGGTGCAGTTGCTTGGTGTAGTACTTTTGTAAGATGTTGGGTATAACAAATCTCTGACTTCTGAAGATGATCCCGTCTGACAGAGATAACTCATCTTGCATGGCAAAGAAAGGGAGTAAGTCTTGGGGAAGTTCCCTGGATGACTGAGGCTATCCTTGCAGGACAACCTGAGATAGACGTTGACACAAATCATCTGCCAGAGATTCTCTTCGCCACTCCTCCAGACGGGCAGAGGACAGGATTTGCACAGACATCACATCATAGTCATCGTCAACCTGTAGAGGAGCAGGGTGGGGATGGAATGCTCTGGAGTGGGCATCAGCCACAAACCTTTCTTTGCCATGCTTGTAGATGATGTCTAGGTGGTTTACTCTGTAATTTGAGCATCATCCTCTGGATACAGGCAGATGCATTGTGCAGAGGCTTTCTCATGATGGTGATGAGCGGTTGGTGGTCAGTTTCGATAGTGACTGGCTGGCCGTAGAAAAAGTCATGGAATTTGTGGCAAGCAAAAACCAGCGCCAGCAGCTCTTTTTTGATCTGCTCATAATGGGATTCTGTTTCAGTGCCCTGGAATGAAAAGCAATTGGTCTATTCTTTTGGAGGCAAACTGCACCCAATCCGCACTGTGAGGCGCCAGCTGAGATAACCACTGGCAAATGTATATTGAAGTACTGTAGTACAGGAGGGCTGTTGAGCATGCTCTTCAAACTCGACACCGCAGCATGGTGTTGTTCCAACCAACACCACTCTGTGTCTTGGTGTAGAAGTTGTCGTAGGGGTGCAGTGATCTCACTATAATTGGGGATGAATTTGGATAGGTAATTAGTTATCACTAGAAAACGTTGGAGACTGAGTTTGTCCACCAGCAGAAGCATGTGCTGGATGGCTGCAGTTTTGTCAGGGTCGGGTTTAACACCTTGGTCTGTGAGGAGGTGACCCAACTTCAGCCACTCTGAATCTGCACTTATCTGGGTTGAACTTTAAGTTGATTGCTCTTATTCTTTCCAATACCTGTCAGAGACGCTCATCATGCTCTTGCATATTACGGCCCCAGATGAGGATGGTGTTGACTATAATCTCACAGAGGTATCCTGCAAACAACTGTTCCATACACCTTTGAAACACCTCACTGCCAGTAGTCAGGCTGTATGGCATGCATAAGAAGGCATATCTCCCAGCTGGTGTCATAAAAGAAATGAGAAGTGATGATTCTTTGTCCAACGGAATCTGCCAAAAACCCCATTTGGCAACAAATGTGCTGAAAACCTTGGCTTCCGGCATATCAGCAATGACTTGTTCTACAGTTCTCAATAGGTAACGGGGTCTTAGTAACGCTTTATTGAGGTGCACGGGGTCTATGATGATCCTTACAGTCCCATCTTTTTTTTACAGCAGCTACCGTTGCAGATACCCACTGGGTTGCTTCTTCAATATGGGTTATGATGCCAAGTGTGGTCATGTGGTCCAGCTCAGTTAGGACTTTGTCTTTCATAGCGATTGGAACCCGCCGAGGTGCATACACTGTAGGGATAAGAGATTCATCCAAGCACATGTGGTAGATGACAGGTAGCTTGCCAATGGTATCACAAGTGAATAAGTCTTTAAAGTCACGGAACTCTAGGGTATCTTGCTGTATTATAATAATAATTATTATTATTACTACCAGTTATTTATATAGCGCACACATATTCTGCAGCGCTTTACAGAGAATATTTGCCCATTCACATCAGTCCCTGCCCCAGTGGAGCTTACAATCTAGATTCCCTATCACATGTACACACAGACACATTACACACTAGGGTTAATTTTTTTGTTGGGAGCCAATTAACCTACTAGTATATTTTTGGATTGCTGTGAGGCAGTAATGCTAACCATTACACCATCCGTACTGATGTATCAGGTGTACTTCCGGCCCCAGATGTATCAACCCAAGGTATTGTCACTATTTTTATCACACAAGTCAGTGAAAATCTCTCCTTGTTTTGCAATTAGATCTTTGCTTTTTGCTTTCACAATATATGGTCTCAGCGATTAGTGGTGTGGACTCTGTGCCAACGTGATTGACTTTATGCACAGAGCCAGCCCTAGGCATAGGCAAACTAGACAAATGCCTAGGGCATTTGGTATGCCTAGGGGCACAAGCAGCTTCTGCTGATTAAAATTATATGCAGCATGCCTGTATTCTGTGTGTGACTGCGACTGTATCTACATACGAAATGCTACATTCCTGGAAATCACTGTAATGTAGCATTTCATATGTAGATACAGTCACAGCTGCACAGAATATAGGCATGCTGCATATCATTTTAATCGGAAGAAGCTGCTTGTGCCTCCTAGCCACATAGAAATGCAAATAAGCGCATTTCATAAAAAGAAGGCATTACCAGAGCTGCCAGCTGACTCACGCCAGGACAGATCTGTATCCAAGCAGAGCCAGAGGTCACAGTGTTAGCGGCCATGTGATTAGTGTGTGCGGGTGTGTTGGTTGTGCAGTAGTGTTCGGCATATGTGTAAGGGGCATTATGTGTATCATGTGTATAAATGCATTAATAATGTGCGGCATATGTGTAAGGGGCACTATGTGTATCATTATGTGTATAAGTGCACTAATAATGTGTGGCATATGTGAAAGGGACATTACAGTATGTGTGTCTTTATGTGTATAAGGGCATTAATAATGTACGGCATATGTGTAAGGGACATTATGTGTATAAAGGCATTAATAAAGGATGGCATAAGGTGTAAGGTGCATTATGTTTATAAGGACATTAATAATGGGTGTCATATGTGTAAGGGCCATTACTCTGTGGTATTATGTTTATAAATGCATCATTAATATGTGACATCATGTGTATAAGGTGCTCTACTGTGTGGCATAATGTATAGAAAGGGCTCTACTGTGTAGTCTAATGTGAATAAAGAGCACATTAGACTAAAAGAGCAACATGGTGTGGTGTAATGTGAATAAGGAGCAATTCAGTGTGATGTAATGTGAATAAGGGGCACTACTGTGAGGAGTAACATATATAAGGTAAAGTGGTACTGCTTTGTGATGTAACATGAATAAGGGACACTGGGGGTAATTCAGATCTTATCGCAGCAGCAAATTTGTTAGCTAATGGGCAAAACCACTGCAGGAGGGGCAGATATAACATGTGCAGAGAGAGTTAGATTTGGGTGGGTAATATTGTTTCTGTGCAGGGTAAATACTGGCTGCTTTATTTTTTAGAGATGAGCGGGTTCGGTTTCTCTGAATCCGAACCCGCCAGAACTTCATGTTTTTTTTCACGGGTCCGAGCGACTCGGATCTTCCCGCCTTGCTCGGTTAACCCGAGCGCGCCCGAACGTCATCATGACGCTGTCGGATTCTCGCGAGGCTCGGATTCTATCGCGAGACTCGGATTCTATATAAGGAGCCGCGCGTCGCCGCCATTTTCACACGTGCATTGAGATTGATAGGGAGAGGACGTGGCTGGCGTCCTCTCCGTTTAGACACTTGATTTACTAATTTTGGGGAGCATTAGGAGTACTCAGTAGTGTACAGTGCAGAGTTTTGCTGATAGTGACCAGTGACTGACCACCACTTTTATTTATAATCCGTTCTCTGCCTGAAAAAAGCGACACACAGCACACAGTGACTCAGTCACATACCATATCTGTGTGCACTGCTCAGGCTCAGGCCAGTGTGCTGCATCATCTATTATCTATATATAATATTATATATATCTGTCTGACTGCTCAGCTCACACAGCTTATAATTGTGGGGGAGACTGGGGAGCACTACTGCAGTGCCAGTTATAGGTTATAGCAGGAGCCAGGAGTACATAATATATTATATAGTGAGTGACCACCAGACACACAGTGCAGTTTATTTAATATATCCGTTCTCTGCCTGAAAAAAGCGATACACACAGTGACTCAGTCAGTCACATACCATATCTGTGTGCACTGCTCAGGCTCAGGCCAGTGTGCTGCATCATCTATATATATTATATATCTGTCTGACTGCTCAGCTCACACAGCTTATAATTGTGGGGGAGACTGGGGAGCACTACTGCAGTGCCAGTTATAGGTTATAGCAGGAGCACATAATATTATATTAAAATTAAACAGTGCACACTTTTGCTGCAGGAGTGCCACTGCCAGTGTGACTAGTGACCAGTGACCTGACCACCAGTATATATAATATTAGTAGTATACTATCTCTTTATCAACCAGTCTATATTAGCAGCAGACACAGTACAGTGCGGTAGTTCACGGCTGTGGCTACCTCTGTGTCGGCACTCGGCAGCCCGTCCATAATTGTATATACCACCTAACCGTGGTTTTTTTTTCTTTCTTTATACATACATACTAGTTACGAGTATACTATCTCTTTATCAACCAGTCTATATATTAGCAGCAGACACAGTACAGTGCGGTAGTTCACGGCTGTGGCTACCTCTGTGTCGGCACTCGGCAGCCCGTCCATAATTGTATACTAGTATCCAATCCATCCATCTCCATTGTTTACCTGAGGTGCCTTTTAGTTGTGCCTATTAAAATATGGAGAACAAAAATGTTGAGGTTCCAAAATTAGGGAAAGATCAAGATCCACTTCCACCTCGTGCTGAAGCTGCTGCCACTAGTCATGGCCGAGACGATGAAATGCCAGCAACGTCGTCTGCCAAGGCCGATGCCCAATGTCATAGTACAGAGCATGTCAAATCCAAAACACCAAATATCAGTAAAAAGCCTCTTTTTTTCTTTGCGTCATGTGCTGTTTGGGGAGGGTTTTTTGGAAGGGACATCCTGCGTGACACTGCAGTGCCACTCCTAGATGGGCCCGGTGTTTGTGTCGGCCACTAGGGTCGCTAATCTTACTCACACAGCTACCTCATTGCGCCTCTTTTTTTCTTTGCGTCATGTGCTGTTTGGGGAGGGTTTTTTGGAAGGGCCATCCTGCGTGACACTGCAGTGCCACTCCTAGATGGGCCCGGTGTTTGTGTCGGCCACTAGGGTCGCTAATCTTACTCACACAGCTACCTCATTGCGCCTCTTTTTTTCTTTGCGTCATGTGCTGTTTGGGGAGGGTTTTTTGGAAGGGACATCCTGCGTGACACTGCAGTGCCACTCCTAGATGGGCCCGGTGTTTGTGTCGGCCACTAGGGTCGCTTATCTTACTCACACAGCGACCTCGGTGCAAATTTTAGGACTAAAAATAATATTGTGAGGTGTGAGGTATTCAGAATAGACTAAAAATGAGTGTAAATTATGGTTTTTGAGGTTAATAATACTTTGGGATCAAAATGACCCCCAAATTCTATGATTTAAGCTGTTTTTTAGTGTTTTTTGAAAAAAACACCCGAATCCAAAACACACCCGAATCCGACAAAAAAAATTCGGTGAGGTTTTGCCAAAACGCGTTCGAACCCAAAACACGGCCGCGGAACCGAACCCAAAACCAAAACACAAAACCCGAAAAATTTCAGGCGCTCATCTCTATTATTTTTACACTGCAATGTAGATTTCAGTTTGAACATACCCCACCCAAATCTAACTCTCTCTGCACATGTTATATCTGCCCCCCCCCCCCCCCCCCCTGCAGTGCACATGGTTCTGCCCATTAGCTAACAAGTTTGCTGCTGTGATCAGATCTGAATTAGGCCCACTATCGCATGATAAAATGTGAATAAAGTTGCACTACTGTGTGGCATAATTTGAATTGGGGGTACTATCGTGTGGCCATGCCCCTTCCCAGCAAGAACACGACCCTTTTTGAGCTGTGTGCCGAATGTGCGCACTGTTCCTATGTACAATATAGGGGGTAGGAGCATTAAAATCAGGACTGCTATGGGTGAGGGGTGATGGTGCTGGAAAAGGGGTGCAGGTTCAGAAGCGGAACTAGCGTCGGTATTAGGGGGCACCAGCCAATATCTTGCCTAGGGCATCATATTGGTTAGGGCCGGCTCTGTTTATGCATTTGTCTTTCTCCCTGCATCACATGTGGCTCACGGTGTGTCATGGTATGCCTGGATCTGCAACACTTTGCAAAGTGGTTGAGCTTGTTGCAGTAGTTGCGCATTTGTTAAAAGCAGGGCAGGTCTCCCGTGCAAATGCATGGCGTCCTCCACAGTTATAACATGGCCTGTGCTGCGTTTGTGTGCGCTGCAGACTGCATATTTCAGCTTCCCTTCGTAACTCCTTTGTGCCCTGTTCTGATTGCTCGTGCAGCATGCATATGTGAATAGCAGAGTCTAAGGTCAGATCCTTTTCCTGTAGTAAATGTGCACGGAGTGCGTCACTATGGGTGCCACATACAATGCGGTCTCTGATCAGCTCATCAGTTATGGCTCCAAAATTGCATTCTTTTGCTAACAGTCTCAGAGTGGACACATATGATTGCATATTTTCCCCAGTTTTCTGATTCATAGAATTAAATGTGTGTCTGTCCGTTATTACGTTTTTAACAGGCATACAAATCTCTTCAAACTTTGCAAGAATATATCTGGGTATTCCTTGTCTTCCCCCTGTGCATATGTAAATGTGTCTGCTTTAATAACTGCTTCTGCCAATGCCAGGTTTAGCAGTGTGTAGGCTTGTACCTTGTTTGATTTGTCAGACAGTCCAGCAATGCGGTACACGGCCCATTCTCTCCTGAACTGCACCCATCTGACAGCGATGTTTTCATTAAACACAAAGAGGTCAATGCGGCAAAGTCCTTTAGCCATCGTATCCCACTTCTGTCACCATGTAGATGTGCTGTAAATCAGATAAGACTCATGGACTCTGGAGTGCTGAATAACACATTTACTTGGTTTCACATCAGGAACTGAACTAACAAACAGGAAACTACCTCCCATCATGCATAGCCCCAGGTAGAGTCCCATCCTGCAGGGTCCTAGCAGGATACACATCTACAAAGACCATGGTGTTCGGCAGCATGACGGCACCTCCCACTTTGTCAGGGCTACAGGGAGCGTGACGGTGACATTATGAAATCACATCACGCTTCTTCTCCTGGCGGCCGCGGTTGGCACGAAGAGAGGAGCCTGGGGACTAGGCTGGGTGCCTTTTCCCGCAAGGCAAACCTGGTCCTCTGGTTGGAAGAGAGAATGGCAAAGTGGAAGAAGGAGGCAGGCTAAGGGGATTAAGAGGGCAAGCCTGGTCTTATGGATATGAGTGAGCAGGGTACAGGGGAAGAATTTAGGATGGCAGGGTAGAAGGGAAGAAGGGGGTAGGACTGGTTCTCTGTCTGGGAGAGAGCAGATTATTATTATTATTTATTTATTAGCAGTTTCTTATATAGCGCAGCATATTCTGTTGCGCTTTACAATTAAAACAACAGTTATAGAACAAAACTGGGCAAAGACAGACAGACATAGAGGTAGGAAGGTCCCTGCTCACAAGCTTACAATCTATAGGGAAATAGGCATTGATACACAAGGATAGATGCTACCTGTTGCATAATAATCCACTAGATTGCTAGGTTCTTAATGGGTTGTATGATATGATTACCCAACAATGTTGGAAGACAAAATGTGAGGTTATGTGGACTGTACAGAGAGGATGTAACTGGATAGGGAAGCATTGAAGGTTATGTGGGTGGGTCTGGAATTTGGTAGGCTTGTCTGAAGAGATGAGATTTCAGAGAACGTTTAAAGGTTTGGAGACTAGAGGAGAGTCTTATTGTGCGTGGAAGGGCATTCCACAGAGTGGGTGAAGCCCGGGTAAAGTCCTGTAATTTTGAGTGGGAACAGGTAATACATGTGGATGAGAGACGCAGATCTTGTGTAGAGCGGAGAGGTCTGGTAGGGAGATATTTTGAGATGAGTGAAGAGATGTATGATGGTGCAGTTTGGTTAATAGCCTTGTATGTAAGTAAAAGTATTTTATATTTAACACGGTAGAATACCAGTAACCAATGGAGGGACTGACAGAGCGGATCAGCAGACGAAGAACATTTAGCGAGGAAGATTAGCCTCGCAGCTGCATTTAAGATGGATTGTAGTGGTGAGAGCCTATGTTTGGGAAGACCAGTAAGGAGACTATTACAATAATCAATGCGGGAGATGATGAGTGCATGGATTAGAGTTTTTGCAGTGTAAGATAAGAGCTTATTTTGGATATGTTTTTAAAGTGCATGTAACATGATTTAGAGACAGATTGAATGTGTGGAACAAAGGACAGTTCAGAGTCAAGAGTGACACCTAGGCAGCGAGCTTGTGGGGTAGGGTGGATAGTTGCATTGTCAACAGTTATGGAGATAACTACTCTTGGCTGGTGGGAAAATAATGAATTCTGTTTTGGAAATGTTGAGTTTGAGGTGGCGAGATGACATCCAAGATGAAATGGCTGAAAGGCATCCAGTGACACGAGCCAATACAGATGGTGATAAATCTGGGGAGGATAGGTAGATTTGAGTATCATCACCGTACAAATGATACTGAAATCCAAAGGAGCTGATTAGTTTACCAAGAGATGAGGTATAGATTGAGAACAGCAGAGGACCTAAGACTGAGTCTTGCGGTACTCCAACTGATAGAGGTAGAGAAGAGGAGGTAGAATTAGAGAAGTGAACACTGAAAGAGCGATTAGATTGGTAGGATGAGAACCAAGTAAGGGCTGTGTCCTGGAGACCTAGGGATTGTAGTGTTTGTATGAGAAGAGAGTGGTCAACAGTGTCAAAAGCAGCAGAGAGATCTAGAAGATTAGAGGGGAAGGGGGCAGCTGAGGGTATGAAGGGGGCAGACATTATCCTATAGATATCGGCTGCTGCAACCCTTTGTTTGCCGCTCTGGCATATTGAATCTGGGAGGCAGGAGTGGAGGGGTGGTGCACAGGGTTAAGCCGGGAGGGCTGAGGCCAGCCTTAGCTCCACTGTGACCAAATGCCTCAAATTAATCTCTGGCTCTCGTGGATGATGGCCATGCACTCTACTGGATAGCTCCCTCATGCTCCCCTCTGCTTGAACAGCCCTCAAGCCAGCCCTGATCTAGCCGGAAGCTGAAAGACCTGCTACAATTCACTGGCTGCACCGACACAGGAGGGATGATAGGATGGCTGACAGCAAGCAGCCATTGCTTAAATAAAATAATAATAATAATAATAATAATAAATAATAATAATCTCCTAAACGATGGGGACAGCACGTGCCTTGGTGCTTCCCCCCTGAATCTGCCACTGTTCCCAACTACAAATACTACTTTGCAGTAAGAGACTTAGCAGAGAGGGGTGAAATTTACCTTGAGGGGAAGTCAAGTATATAGAGTTATGAGGGATTTGCAGTGACCCAATTATTAATACACCATGTAGAAGTGCCCCCGTTTCATTACATGCCACACAGAAGCACCCCCAATTTATAATATGCCGCAGTGCCCCCAATTCATAATTTGCCACATAGGATTGGCCCAATACATGATGCCACACTACAATGCCCCAATACATGATATGCCACAGTATAGTGCCCCCACAGCCGTATCTTACTTCATTAAGTATGCAATAACACATGTAAATACATCTGTTTACCTCTGAACAGGTTGATGCAGAGACAGTTAGAGACTGGGGATTCAGTAGGATCTAAGTAGAAAGGGTGGCATCCAAGCCCAAGCACTAAGTCTCTTAGTACAGGTGGCAGTGCCGGACAAATCTCCGCCAATCCAAGGGGCTCACACCCAGAGCTCAGCATAGCGCTCTGAAAGGGGACAGGGTCTATTCTTCCATCTGCTAAAACATCCTAGTGTGAACACTACACATCCTGTCTGTAAATCTTTTAAACATTGTTGTACAAAACACCCAGTATGTCCATTCATATTCACCCCCATTTGCTCCTACTCCTGGCAACCCAATGCCCATTAACGCTGCATTAACTTCACCCACCCAGTGTCTGCTAACCAGAATTTCCCTAACTCCGTCATTACAGTCCAGCCTTTAAAACAATCTATACTTGAGCACAGGTGACTTAATTAGTACCTCAGTCAATTTGATTTAACCTTCTGGACTCAAGCATGGATATCCTTAAAAGTGAGACTGTAATGGAGTTTGAGAAACTCTGAGCTAACCTATTCGTGTCCAAGAACCCATTAATCAATCCCCCTCTCCGAGCGTTCATTAACCCAGCTCCCCAATACATTATCAAGCACCAATTAACACATTTATCCATCCTATCAGCTCCAATAAAACGCCCTCACACAGACCCATTTATTTATTCACCCTCAGTGCCCATTAATACCCTCACTTAGCACATTTTAACTTCCCCCACCTACCACTCATTAACCCATCTATTAATCAGTTTCAACATATCAGTGCCCATTAATACATGCTCTTGCCCTGTCAGTACTAATTAATCTCCCCCATGATACCACATACATACACACACATCAATCATTAATCAGTTCTCCTCATCAAGAAGCCATTACAGAAATAACTTACCAGGCTCCATTCAGAAGCAGGTCCTAGTGTAGTCAGGGGGCAGAGCTTGCGATTGACCGACTCAGGACTGAAGGAGAATACACTTCAGAAGAGAGAAGGGGTGATCTCCACACTGGCTGTGTGGCTCTAAGTACTAAATGATCTCACTGACAGGTGAGAGTGCAAGTGCAAGTGATCAGACCTGCAAAGGCAGAAGCTCGGGAGAAAATGGCCCAGTCAGTAGATGAAGGGGGCAAAACCTTTTTTAAGTATATAAATGAAAGGAGAAAATCAAATGGAGGAATAATAAGATTTAAGACAGAGGGTTAGAATTTGGTGGAGGGAGACAAGGCAATGGCAGATCATCTAAATAATTATTTTTGCTCAGTATTTACTACAGAAGGAGTAGGGAAGGGGCCACAGTTAAGTTGCAATGACATTCATAAAAATAAGGTAGATGAAACTACATTTACAGTGGAGAAGGTCCTAACAGAACTTTCAAAACTAAAAGTGGATAAATCAATGGGGCCAGATGGGATACACCCAAGGATACTAAAAGAGCTAATAGATGTGCTGGTGGCACCATTAACAGAATTATTTAACCAGTCACTAAATACAGGTGCCATTCCAGAGGACTGGAAAAGAGCGAATGTAGTTCCACTGTACAAAAGTGGAAGCAAGGAAGAAGCAAGTAACTATAGACCAGTAAGCCTTACATCAGTAGTAGGGAAAATAATGGAAAAACTATTAAAAGAAAGCGTTGTGGAATATCTTAAATCAAACAACTTACAGGATCAAAAAGAGTATGGATTTACTGGTGGGAGATCATGCCAAACAAATCTTATTGACTTTTTTGACTCTGTGATGAAAATAATAGATTGAGGGGGAGCTGTAGATGTAGCATATCTAGACTTTAGTAAGGCATTTGACACTGTCCCACATCACAGACTGCTAAATAAACTTGAAAGCGCGGGGGTGGATTAAATGGATAAGAACCTGGTCGCAGGATAGGAAACAGACAGTTGTAGTAAATGGAGTGCAATCTATGGAGGGAAATGTTACCAGTGGAGTACTCCAGGGATCTGTACTTTGACCGGTTCTCTTTAATATCTTTGTTGGTGACATTGTAAATGGTATTGAAGGGAAAGTATGCCTTTTTGCAGATGATACAAAGATTTGCAACAGGGTAGACACACCGGGAGGGGTAAAAAAAATGATTGATGACCTAGCTAGGCTTGAGAAATGGTCAAGAATGTGGCAACTGACTTCCGGTTCCGGCGCCCATGTGAGGAGACGCTGATCACTGCAGCTCTCCTGCACCCTCGGTAACCGGAGCCGGCAGAGCCGCCCCCCCTGCAGCGTTTCTCTGTGCCCGGCGCACACCACCTGTGGGAGAGTACTGGGGACAAGATGGATAAGTTTCTGTCCTCCCCCATGCCCCCTAAAACTCAGAGATAGCGGTCAGAAAAATGGCCAGGGGAATCCAAGATGGCCCCCAGTTCACAAACAAGCCTGCAAGCTGCTGGCAGTGCTAAACAGGCTTCTGCATCACAAATACATCCCTCAGGTGTGCCTGGCTGTTCCCCCGACTCCCCAGTGACATACTCAGATGTGGTGAGAGCTGTCAGAAATGCTATGGAGCCTATTATGGAGGCTCATGCTTCCAAAATCCAGCAGGCAGTGAAAGATCTTAAGTCACAGCTCAAGCAATTATCTAAGACTGTTATTACTAATGAACACAGGTTGGGGGAGACTTTGCAAGATGTTGGTGACCTCAAGCACAAATATGATGAGCTGCAGAAATTACACTATCAGCTGCTTAACAAGGTTGATGATCTTGAAAATAGATCAAGGAGATCGAATCTTAGAGTGCTGGGGCTTCCTGAATCACTGAGGGGCCCTGACTTGATTACTTTCCTGCAAACGTCTTTCCTAGATTTATTACACATACAGGATGAATGCTCTGGCCTTAGTCATTGAGAGAGCCCATAGACTCGGCCCCGCACGCTCTTCACCTAACAGCAGACCTTGTGTAGTCATTTTCAAGTGTATGAACTTTGTCCATAAAGAGGCGATATGTACGGCCTCCAAAAAGCATAGGAATTTACAATGGGAGGGTAGCCGTTTGGCCATTTTCCAGGATTACTCTGCAGAGATCTCCCGTGCACGGCGAGAATTCACTCCTCTCTGCTCTCGTTTAGTCAAGGCGAATAAGAAATTTGCTTTGTTTTTTCCTGCCAGACTGCGTCTCTTTGAGGGTACTTCCTTTAAGGATTTTACTAATTTGGCTGACGCAGAGGCTTACGTCTTGGAGGCTACCTAGGCCGACGACGACTCTTCTTCGGCTGACAACGCTCCAGACCGGGATGGCTGAGTATAACTCTGGGACTCTTACTTATCTCCTGCGCTGATTGCAAGGATGCTTGATTGATTGTGGGTCGCTGCAAGTGTTCATTTTACCAGTTGGGATCCTGGCCCCATGCAGCTGTTTGTTCTGCTTGAACTTTGTTGGACATACATTGTTCATTTTATTATTTTTCTGATGTAGTGTTATCTTCCCCACACTGCCTATTTCTATATTGCGGAGTTCATTTTCTTTATGTTTTTCTCATAATGCTCTGTGTGCTCTGATGTTTTCTTATTTTACTATTACTATGTATATATTTTTCTTAATATGTTGCCAAGGATGGGTAAGGGCGCCCCCCTTCTTTTTCTCAGGTTCTCATTTTTCTTGCTGGCACTTCAGCTGTCCAGTGCAGCTTTTGTGCTTGCTTGAACCGGTTGCTCTGTTTACTCAGAAGGTATGATTGTCCTCCGCAGGACTTTCTTCCATTGTGTTATTGTTATGTTCTCTATTTTCTGTATGTTCTTGTCCCCCTTTTTTCTCTTTCTTCTTTCCCTCCCCCTCATTCCCTTATGTGTCCACCCCTGTTTGTTCACTGTTTTCCTATTAGCAGCTATTGGTGTTATTGTTATATCATATGCTCGACGCCTATTTATCAAGCAGCATATTTTCATTTACCTGGGGATCGTTGCTTATTCTGTACCTTTGATACATAGCTAGTCTGAATATTGGCACGTGCAATGTGGGAGGCATCAACTCTCCTGCTAAACGCAGAAAGATTTTACTCTATCTTCGGAAAGTGGGAGTTGATGTTGTCTTCATTCAGGAGTCCCACCTTATGCCAAATGAGGTGGCAAAATTAAACAATATGGGCTGGTCTGTGGTGACCTTTTCCTCCTTTTCTTATAAAGCTCAGGGAGTGGTTATTTTGGCTAGACACACTGTCCCTATTTCTGTCCACGCAGTTTTAGATGATGCCCAGGGTCACTACGTAATTGCTGATGTCACGCTGGATACTTCTAGGTTCCTAATGTGCAATATTTATGTGCCCAATCATTACTCCAAGCAGTTTTATTCGCATGTTATTATTAAATTACTTAGCTACACTGAGATTCCTATAATCCCTGTTAGAGAGTTTAATATAGTTTCCTCCCCAACTATGGATAAATTTCCCCCGCTCTCCTCCCTTGATGCCAAGGGTTGGTATTCCCTATATTTGTTCCCACCTGTCCCTGGTAGATGTGCAGCACGCTTGCTACCCGTTGGAGAGGGAATTTACGTGTCTCTCAGCTGCGCATCACACATTATCGAGGATTATCTGATGCTTTCTGAATCCCTTTTTTCTAAAGTGGCTGATTCTAAAATTGAAGATATCTGTATCTCGGATGAGATTGCTGAGGTACTACAATCTTTTTATACTGATCTTTATTCACACCCTGCTATTAATCAAGTGCACAAGTCCAGATTTCAGTCTACTACTGACCTGCCCCAGATGTCAGGGGCGCATTGCACCTCATTACCTGCACCTATAACAGTTGAGGAGGTTTCTATAGCGATAGCAGGGCTTAAGACTGGGAAGACTCCGGTCCCAGACGGCTTCGCCAATGATTACTATAAAATTCTATCCTCTAGACCAGGGGTGGCCAAACCGGTCCTCGAGATCTACCAACAGTTCACATTTTCCAGACCACCTAGCTGGTGCACAGGTGTAGTCATTACTAATTAAGATGTGCTGCATTCATTCCTAACTGACAATTCTACAGATCTCCAGGAGGCCTGGAAAACATGAACTGTTGGTAGATCTCGAGGACCGGTTTGGCCAGCCCTGCTCTAGACTGTGTGAACCCCTTTCTGCGCTATTTAATTCTTTCCTGAAGGGCGACCCATTGCCACAATACTTTAACTCTGCAGTTATAAAAGTCATCTCGAAGCCTGAACGGGACCCTGAATTTCCTAGTTCTTACCGTCCAATCTCCCTCTTGAACACAGATTATAAATTGTTCACAAAAATCCTCTCTGACAGGCTTAAATTTATTGTCCCAGATATAATTCATACTGATCAGACCGGCTTTGTATGGGGTAGACAATCTGTCAGTAATATATGGAAGGTCTTGGCTGTTATGCAGGGCCTTCAGTCCTCGGGACAACCGACACTAATGTATTGTTATCACTTAATGCTGAAAAGGCGTTTGACCTAGTCACATGGGACCATCTGTATGAAGCGCTGCTGCGGTTTGGTGCCCCTGAGGACTTTGGGGGTCATTCTGAGTTGTTCGCTCGCTAGCTGCTTTTAGCAGCATTGCACACGCTAGGCCGCCGCCCTCTGGGAGTGTATTTTAGCTTAGCAGAATAGCGAACGAAAGATTAGCAGAATTGCAACTAAATTTTTTCTTGCACTTTCTGAGTAGCTCCAGGCCTACTCCTAGATTGCGATCAGCTCGGTCCGTTTAGTTCCTGGTTTGACGTCACAAACACGCCCTGTGTTCGGCCAGCCACTCCACCATTTCTCCAGACACTCCCGCGTTTTTCCCTGACACGCCTGCTTTTTTTAGCACACTCCCGGAAAACGCTCAGTTACCACCCAGAAACGCCCCTTTCCTGTCAATCACTCACCGATCAGCAGTGCGACTGAAAAGCGCAGCAGAATCTACAGCAAATCTACTAAGTGTTTAGTAAAATAACTAAGCGCATGCGCCCTGCGTGCCTTGCGCATGCGCATTTTGCAACAAATCGCAGCATAGCGAACATCGGCAATGAGCGAACAACTCGGAATGACCCCCCTTGTCTCGCTCATTTCCCCGTTTATATGAGTCCCCTTTTACTCAAGTTTTAGGGAACGGTATTCTCTCTCCCCCTTTTCTTATTCAGAGTGGTACATGGCAGGGATGCCCCTTATCGCCCTTGCTCTTTGCTCTAGCCTTAGAACTCCTTGCTGTATCACTGAGAAATTCTGACAGTTTCACAGGTATTAAGATTAAGGACACTATGGTTAAATTGTCACTTGATGCTGACGACATGCTCCTATTTATTTCGCATCCTTCCACCTCTATTCCCGAAATTGTCTCCCTAATTGAGAAATTTGGATCCTTCGCAGGGTACAGAATTAATATTTCTAAATCTGGGCTTCTTCTTCTATCAGGAGATCCCACCCTTTTCTCATCACACCCTGTCTTGTCTCGATTCCCTGTAGTCCAGAATAGCCTTAGATATCTAGGTGTTCATATCCCCACTTCCCTTTCAGATTTGTATACGGCTAACTTGGATCCTATATTATCTAAGGTAGCTAAAATTGTTGCGGACTGGACGTCCCTGCCCTTATCATTAATGGATCGAGCAGAAGTCATTAAAAGTGTAATCTTTCCTATTTTCTTCTTATGCTCCCCATTGCCCTCCTTAGTAAAGATGTTCTTTTTCTTAGACAATGCTTCACTAAATTTTTGTGGGCAGGTAAAAGACAGAGAGTCACCTATGCTAGGTTACAACTATTACGTGAGGAAGGCGGTTTGGGAATCCCGGACCCCATTTTATTTAGTGGGGCTGCGATGTACCGTTATATCACGGGCTGGCTCTGGGGCAGGTCAGTATATACGAACAGGTCAATTGAACTTGCTATCTTCCATCCCTTCTCTTCTGCTGCACTTCTTCACACACCTAAACCCCAGCTTCTATCTGAGATTAAACATAATCTCTTATTTTGGCATACATGTAACAGCATTCTTAGGTAATTAATTCGAACTACTGCTCCCAGCAGACACTGTTGCATTGGGCTTACTTAATATAACAGCATTCTTAGGTAATTGTAATATGTGTAAAAAAGTAGTTTGATCTGTTATTGTTTTGTACTTATGTGATGGTATCTGTCCCCCTCAGCATTTTGTTTGTTTTAATTTTATTGCTCTCCTCACTGACCCTCTGTGGGTGATGGGTAGTGAGGTGTGGCCTTAATCAGGGGAAAAGCAAACACTTGGTATTTGGTCTACATATTAAGGGATACATGGCTGACAAGCCAGGCTGACATAGATAGGGTGTAGAAATCAAAGTGGAGAAATATAAGTGGTTTTTCAGCCTTTACTGTACTTAGCCTGTACTTAAACTGTACGAAAACTGAAAGAAAACAACAAGCACCAACAACTACAAATTTACTTCTTTGCAACTTCTAATGTATGTATATGTGTAATGATTGCCTTGTAATTGGCATTGCATGTGTGGGGAAGTTGTACAGTGAAACAGTTTATTATTGCATGCTCTCTGGTGTTTACCTCCTTTGATCATTTGGCCATTGTGGTCAGGGTACTATATCTTTACATTTACTGAGGTGTAGTCGTGGTGTACAGGACAGAGTGTGATTCCTGATTAGTAAAAAAAAACAAACAAACACTGAGCAACATCCCCAAACAGGTAATTTCAACTTTAAACTTGTTATTTATTTTGTACTGTCTGGACATGGCTACTAATAACAAATGCACAGACAAAATTCTTAAAGCTATATATGCAAATGCTAGGAGCTTAGGAGACAAAATTCCAGAGTTAATTGCAATAATGACAAGAGATAACCTGGATTTTGTGGCAATTACAGAGTTATGGTGCAATGAGAATCATGACTGGGACATAGTTATACCAGGATACAATTTATTTAGGAAGAATAGAATAGGAAGAATAGGAGGAGGGGTAGCAATGTATGTGAAAAAAGCATAAATGCTACTTTAATACAAAATATTGAAGACAAAACTGAGGCCCTTTGGGTCACCATAGTAACCACAGAGAAGGACATTATTCGAATTGGGGTGATCTATAGACCACCAGGCCAGGGGCAGTATTTGGACAGGAACTTATTGTTGGACATCAATTAAATGGCTTTAAAGGGAGAAGTCATAATCATGGGAGACTTTAATTTACCTGATGTAAATTGGGAGGGGTCTTTTGCAAGTTCAGCTACAAGTGGCAAATTTCTATATTCCTTACAGGGAGCATCTCTCAAGCAATTGGTGAGGGAGCCCACTTGCAAAGACTCAATATTAGATTTAATTCTTACAAATGGTGATAGGATATCTGACATATATGTGGGTGAGCACCTGGGATCCAGTGATCATCAAGCAGTGTGGTTTAGTATAAAGACAGGATCCAACTCCTGTCACACTAAAACAAAGGTGTTGGATTTTAGAAATGCTTACTTTGCAAAAATGGGGAGATGTTTAAGTGATTCATTGGCAGACTGGAGGAACTTGGAAGGAGTGCAGGAGAGGTGGGAAAAACTGAAAAGTGCAATACTAAGTGCAACTGACCTTTGTATCAAAAGGGATAGGAAAAGCACCAGGAAAAGGAAACCAGTGTGGTTCACAAAAGAAGTATCAACTAGTGTGAAGGCAAAAAAGATGGCTTTTAGGAAATACAGACTCAAAATAATAAAACAAAGAGGTGTATCTGGGCAGACGGAAGGATGCTAAGAAAGTGATAAGACGTGCAAAGGCAGAAGCTGAGGAGAAAATGGCCTATAGTAGATAAAGGGAGCAAAACTTTTTTTCAGTATATAAGTGAAAGGAGAAAATCAAATGGAGGAATAATAAGACTTAAGACAGAGAGTGAGCATTTGGTGGAGGGAGATAAGGCAATATAAGGCAAGATTAGGCAATAGCAGATCACCTAAATAATTATTTTTGCTCAGTATTTACTACAGAAGTAGGTATGGGGCCACAGTTAAGTTGCAAGGACATTCATAAAAATATTGCAGATGAAAGTACATTTACAGAGGAGAAGGTCCTAGCAGAACTTTCAAAACTAAAAGTGGATAAATCAATGGGACCAGATGGGATACACCCAAGGATAGGATACCCAAGGATACTCAAAGAGCTAATATTTGTGCTGGTTACACCTTTAACAGAATTATTTAACCAGTCTCTAAGTACAGGTGCCATTCCAGAGGACTGGAAAAGAGCAAATGTAGTTCCACTGCAGAAGAGTGGAAGCAGGTAACTACAGACCAGTAAGCCTTACATCAGTAGTGGGGAAAGTAATGGAAAAACTATTAAAAGAAACAGTTGTGGAATATCTTAAATCAAACAACTTACAGGATCCAAAACAGCATGGATTTACTGGTGGGAGATCATGCCAAACAAATCTTATTGACTTTTTTGACTATGTGACGAAAATAATAGATCAAGGGGGAGCTGTAGATGTAGCATATCTAGACTTTAGTAAGGCATTTGACACTGTCCCACATCGCAGACTGCTAAATAAACTTGAAAGGGTGGGGGTGGATTATAAAACAGTTAAATGGATAAGAAACTGGTTGCAGGATAGGAAACAGACAGTTGTAGTTAATGGAGTGCAATCTATGGCGGGAAATGTTACCAGTGGAGTACCCCAGGGATCTGTACTTAGGGGGTCATTCCGAGTTGTTCGCTCGCAAGCTGCTTTTAGCAACTTTGCACACGCTAAGCCGCCGCCTACTGGGAGTGAATCTTAGCTTATCAAAATTGCGAACGAAAGATTCGCAATATTGCGAAAATACTTCTGTGTGCAGTTTCTGAGTAGCTCGAGACTTACTCTGCCAGTGCGATCAGTTCAGTGCTTGTCGTTCCTGGTTTGACGTCACAAACACACCCAGCGTTCGCCCAGACACTCCTCCATTTCTCCAGCCACTCCCGCGTTTTTCCCAGAAACTGTAGCGTTTTTTCACACACTCCCATAAAACGGCCAGTTTCCGCCCAGAAACACCCACTTCCTGTCAATCACATTATGATCACCAGAACGAAGAAAAAACCTCGTAATGCCGTGAGTAAAATTCCTACCTGCATAGCAAATTTACTTAGCGCAGTCGCAGTGCGAACATTGCGCATGCGCAATAAGCGGAAAATCGCTGCGATGCGAAGAAATTTACCGAGCGAACAACTCGGAATGACCCTCTTGGTCCAGTTCTCTTTAATATCTTTGTTGATGACATTGCAAATGGTATTGAAGGGAAGGTGTCACACCTCGCGGGCAGTGGCGGCCGCGCTTGCCTCTGCGGGTGTCCTGGATGGCCTGGCGCCTCTCTCCTCCGGCGGTCTCGGGGTTCCGGCGTCGGGTCAGTGGGTCTCCCCGGCGGCTTTCCGGAGCGAGGGCGCCGCCATATTGAGTGAGGTCAGGTAGGCGGTGCGGGGCTGACGTCACCTGCCCGCTCCACCAATCAGGCAAAGGCAGGAGGTTCAAAGCCAGACGCCGGCCAGAGATCCGGCGCCTGTGTATCATCAATTCTGCCTGTCAGAAACTGTGATCTTCAGAGCTCCCTCGTTTCTGCTACTTCCGTGTCTCCAAGCACATCAGTGCCTTCAAGCGCCCGAGCGCCTCCACGCACCTCCGTGCCTCCAAGCACATCAGTGCTTCCAAGCGCCCGAGCGCCACCACGCACCTCAGTGCCTACAAGCGCCCGAGCGCCTCCACGCACCTCCGTGCCTCCACGCACCTCAGTGCCTACAAGCGCCCGAGCGCCTCCACGCACCTCCGTGCCTCCACGCACCTCAGTGCCTCCAGTACCTCTGTGCCTCCAAGCACCTCCGTGCCTCCCGCACTTAGTATTTTCTGTGATTCACCAGCACCTGTCAAGTTCTCTCTTTCAGGAGACCTTCAGCGTCCGCACATGCCTCCTGGCCGCCGATCTGATCCTGCATGAGGAAGACTTACATCCGGCCATCTCTGCTGCGGCCCAGTTGCGGTTCCACTTCCCGGTCATCGGAAGAAACCCCGAGTCCACAACCCCCCCAAACCAGGTCAGTGATAGTATACACAGGCCACATGGACCCGGGGGATCGGAACCCAGAGGCGAGTGCCATCCAGGATCTGGTTTCCCGTGTTCAGAGTCAAGAGGCGGCGCAAAGCCAGGTGATGCGGTATCTCCAAGAACTATCCGGCAGGCTGGGTCAAATTCAGGTTTCCCTGGCTTCAGTAGTTCCGGTTCCAGCTCCGGTGCCCGCTCCGGTAGTCGCTCCCGATAATGCTCACGCTGTGTCCGGAACCAGGTCACGCCTTCAGCTTCCCACTCCCTCTTGCTACAACGGCAATCCGAAGAATTGCCGTGGTTTTCTTAACCAGTGCGAGGTACAGTTTGAACTCCTCGCACACAACTTCCCCACGGATCGGTCCAAAGTAGCATACATTATTTCCTTGTTTGAGGGCTCAGCGCTGGAATGGGTGTCTCCGTTATGGGAGCGATCTGATCCTTTGGTTTCCAGCTACACCAATTTCATCTCATCTTTCCGCAGGATCTTTGATGAGCCTGGCAGAACGACCGCTGCCTCTTCAGATCTACTCCGAGTTCGACAAGGCTCCCGTTCAGTAGGTCAGTATGTGATTCATTTTCAGACCATAGCCTCCGAATTGCGCTGGAATAATGATGCCTTACGGGCCGCTTTCTGGAACGGGCTGTCCGACCGTCTTAAGGACGAACTGATTACAAGGGATTTGCCAGATTCTTTGGAACAGTTGATCTCGCTCTGTGTGAAAGTGGATCTCCGCATGCAGGAACGAGTTGGCGAACGTACTCGGTCTGATCGATGCAGATTCAGGGCTCTTCCGGCTAAACAATCGGTTATGACAGGTCCAGACGAACCCATGCAGATTAATCGGTCTCGGCTGTCTCCAGAGGAGCGGCAGCGTCGGCGTGAGAATAGACTTTGCCTCTACTGTGGAGCCGCGGATCACTTTCTCAAGTTTTGCAAGTCTCGCCCGGGAAACGGGCAGTCCTAGCCTGTTCCGGGGAAGTCAAGCTGGGTGTGGTTTCTCAATCTTCTCCAGTAGTGGACTGTTTACACTCAGTATCTTTGTCTACTGAAACAGAAGTCAAAACTGTTATGGCTCTATTGGATTCGGGAGCTGCAGGGAATTTTATTTCTCTCTCCTGCGCCCAGAGTTTGGGCTTGAAGTTACAGTTGGTCGAGGGACCTATTACGATCACAGCTATTAACGGTGTCCAAATTCCTAACGCCTTGATTACGAGTCAGTCTGAGTCAATTCAGCTACAAGTGGGGGCTTTGCACCGAGAACAATTGGAGTTTCTGGTTATTCAGGAGATGTCTCATGATCTCATTTTGGGTCTTCCCTGGCTCAGGCTTCACAACCCTCATGTCGACTGGGGGTCGACACAAATAATTTCTTGGAGTCCCTTCTGTCAATTAAATTGTCTTACTCCTGTCGTTCCACTCCGTGCATCGGCCAAGTTGGACGTGGAGTCTATTCCAGAGGCTTATCGAGAATTTTTAGATGTCTTCTCGGAACAGGCGGCTGATAAATTACCTCCGCATAGGCCCTGGGACTGTCCTATTGAGCTTATTCCTGGAAAAATGCCGCCCCGAGGTCGCACTTATCCTTTGTCGGTTCCAGAGACACAAGCTATGTCAGAGTACATTAAGTCTAATTTGCAGAAGGGGTTCATCCGTCCCTCCACTTCCCCAGCGGGAGCTGGCTTCTTCTTTGTAAAGAAAAAAGATGGAGGCCTGAGACCATGTATTGACTATCGTGGTTTAAATGAAGTCACCATTAAGAACAAGTATCCTCTGCCGCTCATCACAGAGCTTTTTGATAGAGTGCGTGGAGCTCGAGTATTTACTAAGCTTGATTTAAGGGGAGCATACAACCTGATACGTATCCGACAAGGGGATGAGTGGAAGACGGCTTTCAATACTAGAGATGGGCATTACGAGTACCTGGTAATGCCATTTGGCCTCAGCAATGCCCCTGCCGTCTTTCAGGGATTCATTAATGAAGTTTTTCGGGACATGTTGTATCTGAATGTAGTAGTCTATTTGGATGACATTCTGATATTTTCGAAGAATCTTTCTGAGCACCGACTACAAGTTAAGGAAGTACTCCTTCGGTTGCGCGAGAACCATCTTTATGGCAAAATCTCCAAGTGCACCTTTGAGGTTCCTTCTATTCCATTTTTGGGCTACATTATTTCTGGAACTGAGTTGCGTATGGATCCGGAGAAACTCTCGGCCATCCGAGATTGGACTCAACCTCTTTCCTTGAAAGCAGTGCAACGATTTCTAGGATTCGCAAATTATTATCGAAAATTTATAAGAGGTTTCTCTACTATCGTGGCACCTATTACTGCTCTGACTAAGAAAGGGGCTGACCCAAGCAATTGGCCTTCTGAAGCAGTAGCAGCGTTCAAACAGCTGAAGACAGCCTTTATGTCCGCTCCCGTACTTCAGCAGCCAGATTTCCTAAAACCATTCTTTCTGGAGGTTGATGCTTCCACGGTAGGCATAGGTGCCATACTTTCGCAGTATGCCTCAGACGGGAAGTTGCATCCATGTGGTTTCCATTCTCGCAAGTTCTCCCCTGCTGAATTAAATTACACCATTGGAGACAAAGAGCTGCTTGCAATTAAATCTGCTTTAGAAGAATGGAGATATCTTCTGGAAGGTGCTAAATACTTAATTACAATTTTTACGGATCAAAGAATTTACTGTACCTTAAGACGGCCCAATGTTTGAATCCCCATCAGGCAAGATGGGCGCTATTCTTTGCCAGATTTTCCTTTATCATCAAGTATCGGGCTGGAACTCTTAATACCAAGGCGGATGCCCTATCCCATTCAGTGATGGCTTCGGATGAGGAGAATACAGTAGAAAAGGCATTAATCCTTAGTCCCATCTCTATTTCTGCAGCTCCCACTGGGTTGGGCCCTTCTCCTGGAAGAATGTCGGTGCCAGTTAAATTTCGACCAAGACTGTTGCAGTGGGCTCACACTTCTAAGTTTTCTGGTCATCCGGGAGTTCAGAAAATGTGGGAATTCCTGCGAAGATCGTACTGGTGGGACACTATGAAAAAGGATGTTCAAGAGTATGTCAATTCGTGTCCTCAATGTGCTCAGCACAAAACTCCACGTCTGCCGCCTGCGGGCTTGTTGCATCCTTTATCCATTCCTAAAAGGCCTTGGACTCATATCTCGATGGACTTTGTTACTGAACTACCTCTCTCTAAGGGTCATAACACCATTTGGGTGATTATTGACCGATTCTCTAAGATGGCACATTTTATTCCGTTGACCGGATTACCATCCGCTTCCAAGCTGGCTCTGTTATTTATCCAAGAACATTTCCGCCTGCACGGGTTACCTCTAGAAATAGTCTCAGATCGAGGGGTACAGTTTACAGCAAGATTCTGGAGAGCCCTCTGTTCAGCTCTACAAATTAAACTCAAGTTTTCTTCTGCTTACAATCCACAGACTAATGGGCAAACTGAACGCGTCAATCAAGATCTAGAGACTTTTCTCCGTGTTTACCTTTCCCCTTCTCAAGATAACTGGGTGGAGTTGTTGCCTTGGGCCGAGTTTGCCCACAACCATCTATATCACTCTTCAACTGGTGAGTCTCCATTCTTTATTAATTACGGATTTCATCCCCAAGTTCCGGAGTTGCCCATTTGTCCCCCAGAAGAAGTTCCTGCTGCAGCCTCTACTCTCCGACACTTTAACCAAATCTGGAGTCGAGTTCACGCCAATCTCAAGAGAGTTTCCAATCGCTATAAATTCTTTGCGGATAGGAAGCGACGAGCAGCTCCTCAATATAAGGTTGTCGACAAGGTATGGCTCTCTACCCGCAATCTTCGTTTAAAAGTGCCTACTATGAAATTTGCCCCAATGTTCATTGGTCCTTTCCCAGTGTTGCAAGTCTTGAACCCGGTCGTCTGCAAACTAGGGTTGCCTTCCCACCTTCGAATTCCGAACTCCTTTCACGTCTCTCTCCTCCGTCCCCTCATTCTGAATCGGTTCCACTCAGCATCCCCTAGGTCAACTTCTATAGTGACTGGAGCTGGAACAGAATTTGAAATCAAAGCTATTCTTGACTCTCGTTATCTTCATAAAAAACTACAGTACTTGGTAGAGTGGAAAGGTTATGGTCCTGAAGAGAGAAGTTGGATCAATGCTACTGAGGTAACGGCTCCCCGACTGGTTCGGATCTTCCACTCCAGACATCCAACTAAGCCAGGAAAGTGTCCAGGGGCCACTCCTGGAAGAGGGGGTACTGTCACACCTCGCGGGCAGCGGCGGCCGCGCTTGCCTCTGTGGGTGTCCTGGATGGCCTGGCGCCTCTCTCCTCCGGCGGTCTCGGGGTTCCGGCGTCGGGTCAGTGGGTCTCCCCGGCGGCTTCCCGGAGCGAGGGCGCCGCCATATTGAGTGAGGTCAGGTAGGCGGTGCGGGGCTGACGTCACCTGCCCGCTCCGCCAATCAGGCAAAGGCGGGAGGTTCAAAGCCAGACGCCGGGCAGAGATCCGGCGCCTGTGTATCATCAATTCTGCCTGTCAGAAACTGTGATCTTCAGAGCTCCCTCGTTTCTGCTACTTCCGTGTCTCCAAGCACATCAGTGCCTTCAAGCGCCCGAGCGCCTCCACGCACCTCCGTGCCTCCAAGAACCTCCGTGCCTCCAAGCACATCAGTGCCTCCAAGCGCCCGAGCGCCACCACGCACCTCAGTGCCTACAAGCGCCCGAGCGCCTCCACGCACCTCCGTGCCACCACGCACCTCAGTGCCTACAAGCGCCCGAGCGCCTCCACGCACCTCAGTGCCTCCACGCACCTCCGTGCCTCCAGCACCTCCGTGCCTCCAAGCACCTCCGTGCCTCCAGCACCTCCGTGCCTCCAAGCACCTCCGTGCCTCCCGCACTTAGTATTTTCTGTGATTCACCAGCACCTGTCAAGTTCTCTCTTTCAGGAGACCTTCAGCGTCCGCACGTGCCTCCTGTCCGCCGATCTGATCCTGCATGAGGAAGACGTACATCTGGCCATCTCTGCTGCGGCCCAGTTGCGGTTCCACTTCCCGGTCATCGGATGAAACCCCGAGTCCACAACCCCCCCAAACCAGGTCAGTGATAGAAGGTATGCCTTTTTGCAGGTGATACAAAATATGCAACAGGGTAGACACACTGGGAGGGGTAAAACAAATGATTGATGACCTAGGTAGGCTTGAAAAAATGGTCAAGAACGTGGCAACTACAGTTTAATGCTAAAAAATGCAAAATCATGCACTTGGGTCTCAAAAACCCAAAGGCTAAATATAGTATCAAGGGTACTATAATGGAAACTACTGGGGAGGAAAGGGATTTAGGAGTCACTATTTCAAGTGACTTGAAGGCAGGAAAGCAATGCAACAAAGCAATGAGAAAGGCAAGTCAGATGCTTGGTTGCATAGGGAGAGGAATCAGTAGCAGGAAAAAAGAAGTGATAATGCCACTGTATAGGCCATTGGTACGGCCCCACCTGGAATACTGTGTCCAGTTCTGGAGACCATATCTCCAGAAGGATAGAAATACATTAGAGAGTGTACAAAGAAGGGCAACTAAAATGGTGCATGGCCTACATCACAAAACTTACCCGGAAAGGCTAAAAGATCTTAACATGTATAGTTTGGAGGAGAGAAGGGAAAGGGGGGACATGATAGAAACTTTCAAATATATCAAGGGTCTTAACAAAGTTCAGGAGGGAAACATTCTTCAAAGGAAGAGAAGTATTAGAACTCAAGGACATACACTGATACTGGAGGGGGGAGGTTCAGGGGAAATTTAAGGAAAAATTACTTCACAGAAAGGGTAGTGGATAAGTGGAGTAACCTCCCAACAGAGGTGGTAGAGGCTAAGACTGTAGAGCAATTTAAACATGCTTGGGATAGGCATATGAATATCCTTACAAAGAATTAAGGTTCAAAAAGGGTTGAGATTGTCTAAAGGATGAAAAAAAAGGGGCAGACTAGATGGGCCAAGTGGTTCTTATCTGGCGTCAAATTCTATGTTTCTATGTTTCTATGTTACATATCAAGCATGGCAGGCTACCCATATAAAAGTGGGCAGATGACCTGATGCTTCTCCTCACACTACATTTTGAGGCAACCCCTGCTTCCTCCCTGGACTTGACAATGCATATTTTCTGAGTTGGAGGGAAAAGGGGATTGCTGCCATTAGAGATATCTATGATCCAGGTGGTAATACTTTGTTGTCATTTTCTGAACTTCAGTTGCAATATTGCATCTCCCACCGGGAATTCTTTATGTATTTACAAGTGAGACATTTTGATCAGTCCCAACCCCCCCCCCCCCCCCCCCCGCTTCCTGAGGCCACCACAGACCCGCTACGTATATTAATGGTGCTCACTAAAGATTGTCCTCACCGTCTTAGCTACTTTAGGTCCACTTTTAGGGTCTCCTATAGAGACTGGCTCTGGAAAACGACATTGTCCTCCTGGTCCAAGGATATTCCCAATATGGGATCTTGTGCTGACCTGTTGGATAACATTATGCCCGCTTTCAGATTCCTATATTCTGCCTCATTACAAGAAGTTCATCTAAAGACCCTCCAAAGAGCATATATAGCGCCCAATCAGAGAGCACACATGG
Source organism: Pseudophryne corroboree (assembly GCF_028390025.1). Lineage (NCBI taxonomy): Eukaryota > Metazoa > Chordata > Amphibia > Anura > Myobatrachidae > Pseudophryne > Pseudophryne corroboree. Next base: position 376,907,075 of record NC_086447.1, on the reverse strand, counting down.
TCCCAGAGGACACTGGCTGTTGCATCAAATGCACTGTGTGTAGCACCACTCTGTATCACAACTTATGGTCCTGTAGGAAAATATCTAGATTCTGGCACAAAGTGGTTGCTTATCTAAATTGTACATTTAAACTCCAGCTAGTTAAAAACCCAATGGCTTGTTTATTTCTCGACTTCAAAGACTGGTCACTAGGGCCTGAGGAAAGGAATATTGTCCCGGTGCTATCAGTTATTCTGACAATAGCTAAGAAACAAATCTTTAATCATTGGATCAAACCATCTACCCCCTCTTTAATGGCAGTTAAACATATGACCCTTTGGATTCTTTATTTTGAAAGGTGTGCTTCTCTTCATGATATAGAATCAGGGGTCAGGCGGTTTGCCAAAAAATGTGAGAGGTATATTGATACTCTGGATCCTGATGTACAAACGTATATTTATAAACTTTTTGAGACCACTACGTGGTACCTGTTTAGACAACTTGACGGTGTTTCTTGAATAACCTGTGCCTATTTACTGCTCTCTCTCTAGAATTTATTGATGCCTTTTGAGCCATGAAAATACATTCTGTTTTGTTTTGAATTTTGTCTGATATTATAAGTATACTGAGTTGTTCTCTCTTTCTGATGCTGCTAAGTATACTCGAGTACTGCCTCTAGCCAGCTGATTTTCTAGATCTCTCTTGCTACTACTCATTCTTGATAGCATTACACTTGTCTTGTCTTCCCCTCCATACCTCCCCCCTCCCTCCCTCCCCGGTTTTCCCCTCTTCTGTCCTTTCATGTATATTTTATTTTATATATATAATCCTTCTTTTTATTGTGACTGATGTCAGTAATATATATGGTCTCTCCTTGTCATCATTTAGACTCAAGGTCATTTTTTCTTTTCTTATTTATTGTCAGGATATAATTTATACATCTGTTGTCTCTTTTTCGGTAATTCCTGGCATAGCCGCATAAATGCCTTATTCCTATTGTACCAGTCCTTTATCAGTCACTCCAAACAGCACCCTCCTGTCACTCCAACCAGCACCCTCCTGTCACTTTAGCCAGCACCCTCCTGTCACTTCAGCCAGCACCCTCCTGTCACTTCAGCCAGCACCCTCATGTGTCACTTCAGCTTCCCCCAATTCATGCCATTGCAGCAGCCCCTTATGTGTACTCTGTTTGCTGGTGGGTGTCTCATCTCTAGTATCTGGCTCCCTCAGTTCTAAGTCCCCGTAGTGCTGCTGCGTGTTTTTCTGGAGAGCAGTGGTTACCGGATCTGTTGTGGTCATGTGACTTTGTGTGTTAGGAGCCACATTTAAAGAAAGAAAGAGCCGCATGTGGCTCAAGAGCCACAGATTGGCCACCGCTGGTATAGGTCATTGGTATGGCCTCATCTGGAATACTGTGTCCAGTTCTGGAGAACATATCTCCAGAAGGATATAAATACATTAGAGAGTGTACAAAGAAGGGCAACTAAAATGGTAGTGAAGGATACTTATCTATCTATATATCTACATTTCTATCTTTTTTTATTTTTTATTCATTCAACATAAACATAATTTTGTCCCACTATGTAATCTTCTAGGTCTTCTAACAATTCCTCTATTCAAAAGATACAGTGTTTGAGTAAACAAGCAAATGTGATATGGACCACTTACTAAGCTTATTGCATGTATATTATTCTAACATCTTATATACTTGTAAAAATATGTCTATTGTGCTCTGTTTCAGAGGGGAAAGAAGATATAGCCATGTTACCTGATCATTCTTAGTAATATTGATATAGCAAAGACAGACAGTGAGGGTTTGCATCTTACATTAATGCACTTTAAACATTTATAATCTAATTGCTATGCCTGAGCTACCTTTCATTCAGACACATGAACCCGTTTCAGTGCAGTCATTTATCTGTTTTAACACCTTTAAGCTATAAATGACCTGTAACTTAGGAAAACAACATATTAAACTATCAAACCTATCTACATACATCTGTCAACAAACAAATCACATAACACATAATTTCCATGAGCGGAAAATTTGCTCTCTCTACTATATTTTCTTTTTGTAAACACAACTGATGGAGTTTTATGAAAGTATGGAAATGAAAACTGGACTAGCTTGAGAATTCTTTAATTAATACTGAAACACACAAATATTTTCACTCAATCATGATTTCCTTCCTCTTTCATAAATGTCCATCACTGAGGTAGAAGACCCGGGACACACAACCCAGATGGGCCCTTTCACACCAAATCAAGACCCTGGTTGCCCCAGCAATATCCTGGGTCAGAGGAAAATTGTGAAAGGGGTATAACAAAGGTAGATAGCGCCCTATTCTGTGTTTTTTTTTATGCATTTTTAGTTCACAATACAGTATACTGACCAATAGGGGTATATTTACTAAAGGTTGATTATTTTTATTTATTTAATGAATTATTTTATTGATTTCAAATCAATGTATATCGATGTTGTGTTTTGGGGGTTTAAACACACATTTACTAACAGACAATTCTTTTTATTAATTTTTAAATGTTAATAAAAGTGTTTTAGATCTTAAACAAAACCGATTTAAAGCAATAAAAATAAAATAAATAGAAATCAACTCTAGTAGTACAGGTTGAGTCTCCCATATCCAAAATGCTTAGAACCAGAGGCATTTTGGATATTAGATTTTTCCGTATTTTGGAATATTTGCATAACATAATGAAATATCTTTGGAATAGAATCCAAGTCTAAACAGAGAATGCATTTATGTTTCAAATACACCTTATACACATAGCCTGAAGGTAATTCTATACAATTCTTTTATATTATTTGCATGAAACAAAGTTTAAGTACATATATGACATTCATTTATGTTTCATATAGACCTTAGACACATAGCCTGAAGATAATTTTATACAATATTTTTTATAATTTTGGGCATTAAACAATGTTTCTGAGGACTTCCTGCTCTGCCTCTGAGATGTGAGGTTGCACTACCAAGCTTATTGCAAATTACAGGCTCCTGCTCAGACCTCGTAATAGAACGAGCACACAGTGGGACAGCTACGCACCCATCCTGGAGCAAGACCACGTGTAGTTCTTTTTAGATGCTTGAACTTCCTGCATAAGGAGGCGTTCTGGAGAGCATTGAGAAAATGTTGTGAACTTGTTTGGGAAGGGAACAAGATATTTCTGTTCCAAGATTACTCTGCTGAATTGAAAAGGGGCGTGGCCTGAGAAAAGGGGGTGTGGCTTCATGGGGTTGCCACAATCATGAGCCACGCCCCCCATTTTCGTCACTGAGGGGTTATACCCAGCGCTCTCTGAGTTGCTGGCATGCCCCCTCACCTTCTGTCTTCAGTGAATAGACAATATATAGAGTAAAGACCTAATGTCTTTACTCTGCTAAGCAGAGCAGCAGTGACAGGAGCCTCCCAACTGCCCCCCCACCCCACCCCACCCCCACCACCACCACCACCACCACGAGACACTGCGGCCCGCAGGCGGGACAGTGGGACAGTCCACAAAAAACTGGACTGTCCCGTGAAAATCAGGACAGTTGGGAGGTATGCTAATGTTGACGATGCTTATGCCTACCTGGAGGAGGAAGAAGATGCTCACCCATCTCGTAATACAGATCCAAGCTGAATTTTGATTGCTCACATCATAAATTTTTCCCATTTTCATAGTTTATACAGCTATGCATTCCTACACTGTTCACAGCTCTTTCTTGCTGACGCTCTCAACGGTATTACACTCATACCGCAAAGCTATATGCTGCTATATATTATGATTAGTTAGTACAGTGTGTTTATTTGTACTCGCTGGATACACATTTATGTTCAGTTTATTTATACAAGTTATACTTTTCTCTTTATTGCTGCCCAGGGATCTTCTTTAATGTTATTTTAGACATACCTATTTAGATTTTTGGTCATTAGTGGCTAGGAAATACTGGAAATTTACCAGAAGTGTTTGATTCTGAGCTTTAAGCTCCACCTGGAAGTCCATTGTACATCTACTGCCACCCTGTGGCATTTGTCAATATTTCATATGGTTGCTTTCTTTTTATGTTAATAGCCAAACTCTTACCGAAAGTGGATAGTCCACTGATTATTTGTGGAGACTTTAATTTGATTTTGTCTACCCAGTTAGATAAACAATTGCCTTTGGTAGGCAGACATAAACCCCCAAAATAGGGGTGCCTTATTTCTCCAAATGACTACAACTACTAGATATTTGGAGGTTACACAACCCTACACAAAAATTATTTTCCTGCCTATCTGCAGCGACTGATCTGATGTCCGGAATTGACTATGTCTTATGTTTCCATACTTTGATCAATAAAATAACTCGTATCCAAATGGAGCATATCAATCAGCCTCTCAGACCACGCACTGATTTGGCTTTCAAGTAGTACAAATATTGAACAAAGCCCTTTTAGATCGTGGAAATTTTCCACAGCTCTTTCTAATTCACCAAAATTTATACAAAAATTAGAAGGCGCCTGGGAGTCGTATAAATTAAACAACCTTCCCTTTGCATCAAATAATCACATATTATTTTGGCAGGCATCCAAGGCCGTAATCTGAGGTAGTATTATTTCTTATGTGTCATCAGCTAGGAAATCTCTGAGGGATGATCATGTCAAGGCCCAACAAACTTTGACAGATGCGTTTCAAACGGGAGGCACTCGCTATTCTGGCTGTCGGGATCCCAGTGCATACCGGCGCTGGGATCCTGACTGCCGGGATACCATCAACTATTCTCCCTCTTGGGGTGTCCACAACACCCCTGGAGGGAGAATAAATAGCGTGGTCCACAAGGGGCTCTTTTGCACTCGCCCCGATGCCAGCATACCGGCGCCGGGATCTCGAGCGACGGTATATCATAGTAGACCCTGTTCAAACATGTAAATCCTACCCTAATACTACTACTAAGAAAATATATTTTGAAGCTAAATCACATTATGATGGCATGTTTATTAAGATGGAAGAATGTTTTTCCTTTGAAAAAGACCATAGATTCTACAAATATAGCAACTGAAGTGGGAAACTTCTATCTTCCATTTTAAAAGTACAAAAACCACCGATGGTGGTTAGACCATTAGCTAAGCCTGATGGTACCTTAACAACTACCAATGCGCATATAGCTGAAATTATGACAAAAGTTTACGTTTCGTTGTATTCACAACCGCCCGCTTCTCCTGCAGCGGAAGTTGCAAGATTCTGGGAAGACTTACCTATCCCTCAAATACCAGAACAATTAGTAGATTCTGTTATATTCTTATTCGAATTCTAAGATTCTATGTAATGGCTATCTTTCTGATTCTTTTCAAATTTATAAGTGGATGAGACAAGGATGTCCACTCTCACCATTACTCTTTGCAGTAGCCCTAGAACCACTTGCAATAGCCCTCAGACAATCGCCCATATATCAAGGGATCATGGTAGGAGGAGTAGACTTGTGTCTTTCCCTATTCACTGATGACATGTTATTGTTTATGTCACATCCCAATTATTCTTTACCCATTATCTTAGATATTATAACACAGTTCAGCTCTTTTTCTGGATATAAAATGAACATAAATAAATCAGAAATGTTGCAGTTGGTCACCGACACATCATATGAAATGTCATCAGCATTACTCAAGGAAATTAAAGTGGTTAAATCCAAATTTAAATATTTAGGGATTAATATTCCGAGCCATTTATCTCACCTATACTCACATTATTTTACTCCACTGCTAAACTAAATTATCACTTTATTAGAGAGTTGGAATGTGTTATCTTTGTTCCTAATGGGAAGGATAGCAGTATTAAAATCTGTCATTTTTCCGAAGCTACTCTATACGATGCAGATGCTCCCAATTTCTATCTCTACCCAGGATATTCAAAATGTAATCTGGAAAAATGGACACCCTAAAGTTTCCAGAGCCAAATTACACATGTTGCACTCGGATCGTGGCCTTGTACTTCCAGACCTATTGAAATTCACATATTCTATATTTTTCAGTTACATTGCAGATTGGCTACTGGAAAGGGATACCTACTCTGTGTATGCCTTAGACTGTGCTACTTGTGCCCCGTTCTCCCGGGGCCTCTGTGTATGCCTTGCTACATATCCCAGAAAAGCATCTCCAACCTTCTGCACTTAATAATATTTTCTTTAGAAACACCTTCCACACTTGGCCCTTAATAAACTGTTCAAGAGAAACCCTTGCCACACTGATGTGATCCCACTTTGGGGCAACCCTTTGTTTAAACCAGGGCTAGAAAATCTAACTAACCTTAAGGGTCCCATACACCAGAACGATAATGGCCGATCTCATCCGATTTTGGGCATTTGGCCAGATATATCGGGTGAAATTGGGCATTTTGGAGGTGTTTCAAATCTGATCCAATCCAGTGCACGTTCCCGTGAGCATCGGATCGGATCCTGCAGATTGAACGTGCTGCCCTCGTGATATGTCGGACCCCGCAGGCATGGCTGGGATCGCCCAAGTTATATTGTATGCAAAAGGACAGCATACAATGTATCTTGGGCGATCCTGCCACCCGGGAGGCTGCCTGGGTGATCGCCTGCGACATGTCAGATGGATATGTCGCAGTAGTGTATGGGGCCCTTTAGACTGAAGACAAAGGGCATCAGAAACACTGCTGATGTTTTTGACCCTAGAGGCGAGATTCTTTCTTTTTCTGAATTGCAATCTAAATATAATCTAAATAATAACCATTTCTTTGCATACATTCAGATTAAGCACTACATAAAGTCGCTTCCTAATGCCTTGTCTTCTCCTGAAGAAAACAATGTTCTGATGTCTTTGTTGTCTTTCATGAAACAATGTAAATATAAAACTAGGCACCTTTATCAAGATTTAGTCATATTGAACTTCTCCAAACTGTGGACTCATGTCACTGCGTTATGGAAGAAAGATGTTCCTTCCTTAAATAATGAACTGATCGTGTTTAAAAACCAAGACTGCTTTGAAAGCACTTCACTCAGTTTCTTTACAAGAAACCCATGTAAAATTCATTCATAGAGCTTACATTTTGCAGGCTCAGTCAGGCCCGGCGACAGGGGGGTCAAAGTGGACACCCGTATGGGGCCCCAAGAATCAGGGGGGCCCCGAGCATCAGGGGCACAAGAAATGTGTAGGCAGCGCCTAAGAAAGCTGTAGCTCCCTTGCACTCCGGGACGCCCATACGTCAATTAACAGACAATTACTTCCCAATACAAACACCACCCCCGCCGCATACCCCATCAATTGGTCTGAGCTGGTCCCGTGCTGTGTTGCCAGCGTCGCGGCGTCACTAAGTATGAACCCGCGCCAGCCCGTCCCTGCTGCTGCCGCTGACTCCGAGGAGCTGAGCGGTACAGCACTGCCAGGCACACTGACTGGGAATATCAGACAGCAGCCGACTGCAGCTTTACCAATGTGATGTCCCTACAGACAAGGTCAGTCCCTCCTGGGTCCTTGCAATCTCCCTCACTGTTGTGACAATCTGTGGGTCTGTGTCTATATATGTTTGTTTGTGTCTGTGTAGTATATGTACATGTATGTGTGCTTATATATGTATGTTTGTATATGTGTATGTGTATGTATATGTGTGCGTGTGTATGTATATACTGTATATTTATATATATATATATATATATATATATATATATATACACACATTTATATTGAGGGGAAGAGTTGAGGGGGTAGGGGGCCCCCAGAGATATCAGTGTATGGGGCCCCAAGATTTCTGTTGCCGGCCCTGGGCTCAGCGCAAACACTTTGTACCCGCCGAAACAGGGCAATGCCCTAAGTGCAAGGCCTCATCAGCTATCTTCTTTCATAATGTGTGGTCTTATGGAACAGTCAAAAAGTTTTGGAACAAGTTTATTTCATATATTAATACCACGTTTAGTTTAAAAGTGTCATTAGATCCTGCAGCATTGTAGTTTGCCAATTTCAAAAACTGGGCTCCAGGGCCTGATACCACCAAGCTCAGTCCTTTCTTAATTGTACTGGTCACTATTGCCAAAAAAATAATATTGACACAGTGGATACACTGTTCACCACCCAGATTAGATATGGTTCACCGCATGCTTCTTAAAACCATGTATTTAGACAGATACTCCATACTCCCCAATATTGAACAAGATATTATAACCTTTCACCGTAAATGGGGCGCCTTTATTGATACACTGCCAAATAATACCAAAGAACAGATTTTTTAAATATTTGAAAATACGGAATGGTATTTATATAGCAAAATACAGGAAACATTGTAGCTGTGGTTTAAAAGGAGAATTTTTTTCAATAGTCACACCATCCTCCCACTTACTACCGTTTGTTGAACTATGACAGTCTAAATGCAACTCTTTAACATAATGTCAAAGTACTATAATAACTGCTCTAATGTATTTTGCAAATGTGACGCCTATGTGCAAAACATTTCCCCCTCTTCCCCTCGTTCCCTCCTTCTGTGTTTACCCTTGTCTTTGTTTTCTTCTTCCACTTTCTTTTAATGTGATAACTTAGTTGATTTTTTATATTACTGAATACTGTTCTTTTATCGATATGTACATTGTATTTTTGCAACTATTCCTATAGCTTACTCTTTCAACACACTCGTAGTATTAATGGAGATGCTGATTTCGTTGATTATGTCATACCTGGATGAACTTTTGACCGGAGCCGCAGATCCATATTGATATTCTATGTGAACATTATGTAATGGGATTGTGTGTCTCACTCGCTGACTTTATATGACAGTTATCTCTGTGCGATGACTCCAGTCAACTCTTTTTTTTTTCAAGTTATAAACTCAATGATTTTACATTGTAATGATCATATTGTTGCCAATTGTACAAAATGTATTGCACTTTAATACTTTGAGTATACTTTTTGTGAAAAACAAAAAATCCAATAAATAGATTTAAAAAAAAACCCAATGTTTCCGTATATTGAACCATCAGAAAGAATATGTGTTACTTTCTCAGTAGTGCTAAAAAAAACCTCTGTATTTCAGAATATTCAGTAGTTTGGAATTTTTAATATGGGAGACTTAACCTGTAGCAGACCCTGAAACTAAATAACTGGTTCACTCTTTATTAAAATTAATATAAATTAAATGCTCTGAACAAACACAATAGTGGTGGCACAAGGACTGATCCTGTTGTTAATCTACCTGTCTTTAATTTGGACTGATACAGATGTTAGTACAAATCATACAGTGGCTCATTAGTGAAGCTAACAGATGACCATACAGTCTTATACCCCTTTCACATCACCAAAATAACCCAGCTTTTTACTGGGTTGTTACTGAGTCAACCCGGGTCAAGGTGCGGTGTGAAAGCGCCAAACTGAATATCCTGGGATGTCCAACCCGGTATTTCAACCCAGGTTAAAAGAAGGGTTGAACACGTGTTGGACCCAGATTATTGTGCACTAAAAAGCTACAGTCCCAGGATATTCGACCCACCTCTGAAGAAATAGCGCTGATTGGTTGTTTCCAGTCATCTGAGGTCTGTTTACTGTTCTGCACTGTGAGCACACGTGTTGGAAAGCAATCTGCACAGTTCTGCACTCCTTTGGACCAGTTCTGTACTCCTTTGGACCTAGTTCTGCACTCCTTTGGACCTCATTAGCAATGGCAAACTGGAGTGATGAGGAAGTCAGAGAGTTGCTACGGATCAGGGGTGAAGAAGAAATCCATAGGCAGATAACGGGTACAGTCAGGGATGCGATAACATATCGCAACATCAGTCAAATGCTTGCGGCATCAGGTTTTATTAGGTCCCAACAGCAGGTGGTCAATAAGTTGAAGTCACTCAAGAAACAATTTCACAAAGTTAATGACCACAATAGGAACCGCAGTGGTGCTGCCTCCATGAATTGGCAGTATTTTGAGCTGTGTGCCCATGCATTTGGCCATACCGCATTAAGCAGCCCTGTGACATTGTCATCCTGTCTGGATGCTGCTGAAACTAGCCATGCCTGTGCTGCAGAACCCCTTCCTCCTATAGTGACCCCAGAGGCACGGTCATCTCTGCCACCGGAACCTGCATTGTTTGTGGATGAGCCTACACCCATGGCAGATGATCCACTGCTGATGGAAGAAGAAGCCAGTGTGTTGCCTACAACACGGGTGGCTGATGAGATACAAGCTGGACCTAGTGTGGCCACACCAACCCCAACGCAGCCTTTATGAGGATCATGTAAGTTAACGATTATATATTTTCAACAAAATCTGGACATACACTTGTCTTATTATTTGGCTACTTGTCACCCGATTCCGATGTATATGCCAGATAAAACGTGTAGAAAGTGGCCAAATGATAAAATATTCAAAAGCAATTGGAGATGAATTTCACTAAAATAATATAAAAAATATGATAAAGGAGACCACAGATACGCTTGCTATCAATGCAGTTTTCTATAGCCTCACTGCAATTCACATTTGCTAAGAAATTTTTGATCTCTTGCGCCCACAGTATATACTGTACCGCCACGCAGGAGGAGACCTAACAAGACAGAACAGGCAGCCAAAGCCATGACGACTGTTCTGCTGGATAAGCTTGAGCAAATGGACGCAGCCATGGCAGCCAGGGAAGCTGCTCGCATGGACCGTTTCCTGGCAGTGGAACAAGCCATGCAGAACAATTTTTTGGATCATATTAGAGACATGCAGGCAGAAAATAACAGAGATGCACATGAGCGACAGAGGGAGAACCAGGAGTTTCTCACATCTCTATTTGGTAGCCAGATTCAACGAGGGCACCCACATAATATGCCTCCCCAATACAGTCACTCATATCACCATTTCATTCCTGCACCTTACCCAGCACCGTATGAATATAGTCATCCCCAACCACTCCCTACACAGAGGCTGGTAGATCCTAATGCATCGGTGTACTCAGCACCGTATGAGTATAGTCATCCCCAACCACTCCCTACACAGAGGCTGGTAGATCCTAATGCATCGGTGTACTCAGCACCGTATGAGTATAGTCATCCCCAACCACTCCCTACACAGAGGCTGGTAGATCCTAATGCATTGGTGTACTCAGCACCGTATGAGTATAGTCATCCCCAACCACTCCCTACACAGAGGCCGGTAGACCCTAATGCTCCAGTGTATCAAAATTTACCTTAATCTCAAAGGTTTTTATTTATATTACCTGAGTATTTGCTGACTTGTTGTTGTTACTGTTCTTATATTTTAGAAAAACCTTAAAACATTAATAATATGGTATATATTAACATAGGATTGTTATTTGGTATTTACAGAGCTTGTTTTGAATAAAAGAAAAATTGTGTCACACCTGTTTTGTAAACCTACTGAAATGTAATTTTTCAACAACAAAAAACAAAGTGTATCACACAATAGCAGTTGAACATGGGCACAGAAATTGAATTGCAATAAACATTTTTGGGAAACTATAACAAACTAAAAAACATTTAAACCAACAAAGATGAAACGTTGCCCATTATTGCAGCCCTAATTTGTTATGAACTTGCGGCATGGTCACTCAAATATGACTCTGTATCAAGTGCAGGATAGACACATTCAGAGTCCTTTACTGTCCACTCCGTTAGGAATTCCTCCCTCCTAAACTCGCAGAAATTGTGCAGTATACAGCATGCTGCCACAATGTTAGGCTTCATCGAAAGGTCCACATTGTTCCTTTTCAACAGACAACGCCAACGACCTTTCAACCTGCCAAATGCATTTTCTACAACCATTCTGGCGGAGCTTAGGGTGTGAGTATATCTTATCTGGTTTGGGGTCAGCTGACCGTGTTGTGTGCACCCCTTGATCACCCATCTTCTCAAAGGGTAAGCTGCATCCCCAATTATATGGACCGGTACTTCCACTCCATCAACTGTTTTAGAGTTCTACACAAAAGAGTAAAAAAAAATACATTAAGAACAGGAGCAGATTCCTCCGTTAGGGGCAGACTGGTGGCCACAGATGGGGTATTGGCGTTTGCGGGTAAGATGAAAAAATATTTGGGTGCAATAATGGAATCACGTTGTTTAGGAAACATTACCCCTTATTTTAATGCTCAGGATGTCATATATATGCATGAACAACAGGGCCAGCTATAATAACATAGTTAAAAAATTAAAATTTACTTACCACTCAAGAGAAAAGCCAGCCACCTTGCTTTTCCTCTGCTAACTGAAACAATTCTGAATTGGCAAGTACCCGAGCATCATGTACTAGTCCAGGCCAACCGATATATACATCTATGAAGCTGGGTCGCCAAAACATTTAGTTTGGAAATATAGAAAGATAAATGTAAAAAAAAAAAAAGGACAGAACATTCTTACCAATATTTATGATCCACCACAGCCTGTAAAATTATGGAGTGCCACCCTTTTCGGTTGTAATAATCAGCATTTTTATCGTGAGGGGCTATGATAGGAATGTACCTGCACATTGAGGATATCTGTGGGTCTTGAAACCATTTATGGTTTATGGTGTCCTGTAAGCGCTGTCCTTGGGGTAGACAAATAAATCGATGATATAGACTTTGCACCAGTGCCCGTGTGACTTCATAAACGATGTTGCACACTGTTATGCCCACACCAAATAGCCACGACAGGGTGCAATATTCACCAGGAGTGGCGTACCACCACAATGCTATCGCTAGCCTCCTACTTGGCTCTATGGGTGTACGGAAGTGGTCAATAGATCCAAGAGATAATAGAAGGTCTGCCGTGACATCCTGAAGTGTGACTTCCACTGGATATCCTCAAAATTAAGGACGCTGTGCATGAACACTTGTCCATGCTGCCTCTCTCTGGACCACAATCTTTGGTCAGAAGAGAGGTGGAAATTCAGGATAGTCGACACCAATACCATTATGAGAGATCTCCTCCTACGCAGATATTGTCTCTGCGACATATCCCTTTCAGCCAAAAAATTTAACCTCCTCCGTCTTGATAAATAGCTGCGGAAGAAGCTACAGACAGTGAGAAGCTGGAATAACCTCTCACAACCTGAATCCAGCAGCAGTACAGCTGAGAAAATCATGAATTCCGTGCTCTGTGCTGGGACATGTGCTCTGTCGGACATGATTGCTGCACTGTGAGCATTCCCCAGCCCCCTACCTTTCTTGTTGAAAACTGGGAACCAATCAAGTCCTTTTAAAATGACATCATACTGGTTTTAACATGGGTGACCCGGGTTGAGCAAAAAGACACCAACATGGCAATAACCCAGGAATAACCCAGGTCAATATTGCTATGTGAACGTCTTTTACCCAGGTTGGAGCCGGGTTGGAGCCGTATTCAAATCCCGGATCTGACCCGGGTTTGCGATGTGAAAGGTGTATTAGCGGTAACTGTAAACCAGGTATACCGAGAAGTGATCCAACTGTTTTCAGTCTTATTTCTTCAGACATTTCTGTCTTTTATGAGCTACACTCTAAATTGTGACAGTATTGTCAATGTCATACCAATATAACTGCTTTGTGATTTTGGCTTTTAGTATTAAGAAATTATGTTTCTCCCATTGTCCTAACTACAGGAACTTGGGTAAAAATATCTCTTTTGTTATGGATGTTTTTGTGAATATGTTATATTAAGTAAACACAATGAGGTGTACTGACTAACAACAAAGCATTTGTCTTTTGGTCTGCGTATTGCACGTCAGACAATGAAAGCAATTGTCTGGTTGCTATGCAAATTTGCACCTTAGAGCAATGTTAGCAGCTACTCTTCATCGAGCAGCAGGATAATATGATACAAAACAATACTATAGAAGTAGGCACTTTAACATAGATGAATGTATTTGTTAGTGTTAAAGTGCAGTCTGACTGTCTAGTACAACAGTCAGCAAGGAAAGGCAATTACAGTAAACAGTCAAATAAACATTGGCACAAACTTGTGTGCTGACAACAGCATAAAGCTATACATACAAAGAATTTGGCTATTTGAGGTGTGAGGTGTGTTCTGACGTGTGCTACTTGGAAGGGTGATAATTCAGTTATGTATTCCATACAAGGAACAAATGTTGAAATTTGGTGTCATGCCAAGTGGCAGAGTCCTGTTTCACCACTGTTGCCAACTGTCACTAGCTTCAAGTTTCATCCCAGGTTTTACAGATCTGTCCCCCCAGTATAAGTCCTTTTTTTACAATACTGATTAATAGCTTCTCTTATTCTTATTTGATGCATATCTCACTATCTAATGTGCTTCAGGTTTTATAAGTTTATTCTTTATTAAAGTATTTTTTTAAATGCAAAAAGTACAATATAGCCAAATTCAGTAACAACATGAACAAATGTGTGTATGACGATCCATACAGACATTACTGATGATTAATCCCTGTAATCTATTTACAGATATTGGCAACTACTGTACATGTTTACCGTATCAAGTATAAACTGGTTCTGCTATGAGTAATATGTGCTTCTTGCTGGTATCCGGTCTCTAGATCGACAAGACTTAGGTCGACAGTGTCTACGTCAACCACTATTGGTTGACAGTAACTAGGTTGACAGGGTCTCTAGGTCTACATGTTCTAGGTAGACAGGTCAAAAGGTCGACATGAGTTTTTAAAAATAAAAATCTTTTTTTTGAACTTTTTCATACTTTATAATCCACGTGGACTACGATTGGAAATGGTAACCTGTGCCAAGCGCAGCAGTAGCGGAGCAAGGCACCTTGTCCAAAGTATGGCGAGCCATGCGAGGGGACACGGTGCACTAATTGGGGTTCCCGGTCACTGTACGGTGAAAACGACACCAAAAAAGATTAAAAAAAACCTCATGGTGACCTTTTGACATGTCGACCTAGACCATGTCAATCTAGAGACCCTGTTAGAATCCCTGTCGACCTAGTTACTGTCAACCAATAGTGCTTGACCTAGACACTGTCGACCTAAGTGTGGTTGACCTTCAATACCACACCCCTTCTTGCTTATAAAAAAATAAATACATACAATATATCTTAATAAAACTGCAGACACCATAGTGCATATAATAACAGGTTTAGTTACTCAAATCAAAGAACTCCATAATCAAAACCTCCTTTATGTATACAAACTATTAAGGATTCTACTTAGTAAAGCTTTACTTCTCTTATCTTTAGTTTAAAACATAACACCATCTCTGGATGGCTTTATGTCTGCTGTCACTGGAAAAAAACAGTGGGGAAAAAAACAGTTCTCTTCCTGCTTTCTCGTACGACATGCAGTGCTTTCGTGGGTGCCTCTCTCCCTTTCTGTGCATGTACAGGCAGTCTCACCTGCACTAGCCTTCAAACATATGGTGGAGTCTTTTGCATTTGCAAAAGATAGCAAAAAGAGCCAACCACAGACCAGGTTTCTCATTTCCCGGGATTAACCTTTACCAAAGGATGGGATCCGGTCTGAAGATCGACATGGTCTAGGTCGACAATGTTTAGGTCGACCACTCTAGGTCGACAGTCACTAGGTCGACATGGATGGAAGGTCGACATGTGCTAGGTCGACAGGTCTAAAGGTCGACATGAGTTTTTCACATTTTTTTTTTTCATAATTAACGATCCACGTGGACTACGATTGGAACGGTAAAGTGTGCCGAACGAAGCGGTAGCGGAGCGAAGGCACCATGCCCGAAGCATGGCGAGCGAAGCGAGCCATGCGAGGGGACGCGGTGCACTAATTTGGGATCCCGGTCACTTTACGAAGAAAACGACACAAAAAAAAAAAATCCTCATGTCGACCTTTAGACCTGTCGACCTAGCACATGTCGACCTAGAAACCCTGTCGACCCTCCATCCATGTCGACCTAGTGACTGTCGACCTATAGTGGTCGACCTAAACATTGTCGACCTAGATACTGTCGATAAAACGAACCACACCCAAAAGGATCTGTACCAAAATGTCTTTTCATATAAATTTAACAAGAAAATGACAGCACAAAATGTAAAAAACTGCAGATAATTTTAAATTGCTTTGTGCAAGTTTTACTATATACTGTAGCTCCCTAAATCCATCTTACATCTATGTTGGCAATGGGCCGCTTCCAACATCATACTCAATGTGGGACACCTATCGGAAAGGCAGGATTACTAATGGGATTATTGGAACTAGATGCCCACACGCTTCACAGATTAAGCCTACAAAAACACATCCATCATTTTATTTAAAGATTTTTGAGGCAGAAAATAAAATATTCAGCTAATTCTGAGACCACATTGTCTGTTGAGATGAATAAGGCACTGTTATTTATTCATTATAGGAAAGGAAACATCATTTTTCAGCTCTTTTTAAGGGAGAGTATTTCATTATTTGTGGGGCATAAATTAATATATTATTAGTTGTATGGCAAAGTTGAAAGAGGATGAAACTGGTCCACTGGTCATATAAAGTCACAAGGCCATACAATAATCAGGAACAATACATCTGACTAAAGGCCAGTACTCACCGGCAGATGTGGGGAGAGATGTGTGCTGAGCGAACCGCTCAGCACACATCTCTTCCCCCGCTCAGCACAGCGCAATGTGAGGAGTGGCACTGCAGTGTCACGCAGGATGTCCCTTCCAAAAAACCCTCCCCAATCAGCACATGACGCAAAGAAAAAAAGAGGCGCAATGAGGTAGCTGACTGTGTGAGTAAGATTAGCGACCCTAGTGGCCGACACAAACACCGGGCCCATTTAGGAGTGGCACTGCAGTGTCACGCAGGATGTCCCTTCCAAAAAACCCTCCCCAATCAGCACATGACGCAAAGAAAAAAAGAGGCGCAATGAGGTAGCTGACTGTGTGAGTAAGATTAGCGACCCTAGTGGCTGACACAAACACCGGGCCCATTTAGGAGTGGCACTGCAGTGTCACGCAGGATGTCCCTTCCAAAAAACCCTCCCCAATCAGCACATGACGCAAAGAAAAAAAGAGGCGCAATGAGGTAGCTGACTGTGTGAGTAAGATTAGCGACCCTAGTGGCCGACACAAACACCGGGCCCATTTAGGAGTGGCACTGCAGTGTCACGCAGGATGTCCCTTCCAAAAAACCCTCCCCAAACAGCACATGACGCAAAGAAAAATAAAAGAAAAAAGAGGTGCAAGATGGAATTGTCCTTGGGCCCTCCCACCCACCCTTATGTTGTATAAACAAAACAGGACATGCACACTTTAACCAACCCATCATTTCAGTGACAGGGTCTGCCACACGACTGTGACTGATATGACGGGTTGGTTTGGACCCCCCCCAAAAAAGAAGCAATTAATCTCTCCTTGCACAAACTGGCTCTACAGAGGCAAGATGTCCACCTCATCATCATCCTCCGATATATCACCGTGTACATCCCCCTCCTTACAGATTATCAATTCGTCCCCACTGGAATCCACCATCTCAGCTCCCTGTGTACTTTGTGGAGGCAATTGCTGCTGGTCAATGTCTCCGCGGAGGAATTGATTATAATTCATTTTAATGAACATCATCTTCTCCACATTTTCTGGATGTAACCTCGTACGCCGATTGCTGACAAGGTGAGCGGCGGCACTAAACACTCTTTCGGAGTACACACTTGTGGGAGGGCAACTTAGGTAGAATAAAGCCAGTTTGTGCAATGGCCTCCAAATTGCCTCTTTTTCCTGCCAGTATAAGTATGGACTGTGTGAAGTGCCTACTTGGATGCGGTCACTCATATAATCCTCCACCATTCTTTCAATGGTGAGAGAATCATATGCAGTGACAGTAGACGACATGTCCGTAATCGTTGTCAGGTCCTTCAGTCCGGACCAGATGTCAGCATCAGCAGTCGCTCCAGACTGCCCTGCATCACCGCCAGCGGGTGGGCTCGGAATTCTGAGCCTTTTCCTCGCACCCCCAGTTGCGGGAGAATGTGAAGGAGATGTTGACAGGTCGCGTTCCGCTTGACTTGACAATTTTCTCACCAGCAGGTCTTTCAACCCCAGCAGACTTGTGTCTGCCGGAAAGAGAGATCCAAGGTAGGCTTTAAATCTAGGATCGAGCACGGTGGCCAAAATGTAGTGCTCTGATTTCAACAGATTGACCACCCGTGAATCCTTGTTAAGCGAATTAAGGGCTCCATCCACAAGTCCCACATGCCTAGCGGAATCGCTCCGTGTTAGCTCCTCCTTCAATGTCTCCAGCTTCTTCTGCAAAAGCCTGATGAGGGGAATGACCTGACTCAGGCTGGCAGTGTCTGAACTGACTTCACGTGTGGCAAGTTCAAAGGGCATCAGAACCTTGCACAACGTTGAAATCATTCTCCACTGCGCTTGAGACAGGTGCATTCCACCTCCTATATCGTGCTCAATTGTATAGGCTTGAATGGCCTTTTGCTGCTCCTCCAACCTCTGAAGCATATAGAGGGTTGAATTCCACCTCGTTACCACTTCTTGCTTCAGATGATGGCAGGGCAGGTTCAGTAGTTTTTGGTGGTGCTCCAGTCTTCTGTACGTGGTGCCTGTACGCCGAAAGTGTCCCGCAATTTTTCTGGCCACCGACAGCATCTCTTGCACGCCCCTGTCGTTTTTTAAATAATTCTGCACCACCAAATTCAAGGTATGTGCAAAACATGGGACGTGCTGGAATTTGCCCATATTTAATGCACACACAATATTGCTGGCGTTGTCCGATGCCACAAATCCACAGGAGAGTCCAATTGGGGTAAGCCATTCCGCGATGATCTTCCTCAGTTGCCGTAAGAGGTTTTCAGCTGTGTGCGTATTCTGGAAACCGGAGATACAAAGCGTAGCCTGCCTAGGAAAGAGTTGGCGTTTGCGAGATGCTGCTACTGGTGCCGCCGCTGCTGTTCTTGCGGCGGGAGTCCATACATCTACCCAGTGGGCTGTCACAGTCATATAGTCCTGACCCTGCCCTGCTCCACTTGTCCACATGTCCGTGGTTAAGTGGACATTGGGTACAACTGCATTTTTTAGGACACTGGTGAGTCTTTTTCTGACGTCCGTGTACATTCTCGGTATCGCCTGCCTAGAGAAGTGGAACCTAGATGGTATTTGGTAACGGGGGCACACTGCCTCAATAAATTGTCTAGTTCCCTGTGAACTAACGGCGGATACCGGACGCACGTCTAACACCAACATAGTTGTCAAGGCCTCAGTTATCCGCTTTGCAGCAGGATGACTGCTGTGATATTTCATCTTCCTCGCAAAGGACTGTTGAACAGTCAATTGCTTACTGGAAGTAGTACAAGTGGGCTTACGACTTCCCCTCTGGGATGACCATCGACTCCCAGCAGCAACAACAGCAGCGCCAGCAGCAGTAGGCGTTACACGCAAGGATGCATCGGAGGAATCCCAGGCAGGAGAGGACTCGTCAGAATTGCCAGTGACATTGCCTGCAGGACTATTGGCATTCCTGGGGAAGGAGGAAATTGACACTGAGGGAGTTGGTGGGGTGGTTTGCGTGAGCTTGGTTACAAGAGGAAGGGATTTACTGGTCAGTGGACTGCTTCCGCTGTCACCCAAAGTTTTTGAACTTGTCACTGACTTATTATGAATGCGCTGCAGGTGACGTATAAGGGAGGATGTTCCGAGGTGGTTAACGTCCTTACCCCTACTTATTACAGCTTGACAAAGGGAACACACGGCTTGACACCTGTTGTCCGCATTTCTGTTGAAATAGTTCCACACCGAAGAGCTGATTTTTTTGGTATTTTCACCAGGCATGTCAACGGCCATATTCCTCCCACGGACAACAGGTGTCTCCCCGGGTGCCTGACTTAAACAAACCACCTCACCATCAGAATCCTCCTGGTCAATTTCCTCCCCAGCGCCAGCAACACCCATATCCTCCTCATCCTGGTGTACTTCAACACTGACATCTTCAATCTGACTATCAGGAACTGGACTGCGGGTGCTCCTTCCAGCACTTGCAGGGGGCGTGCAAATGGTGGAAGGCGCATGCTCTTCACGTCCAGTGTTGGGAAGGTCAGGCATCGCAGCCGACACAATTGGACTCTCCTTGTGGATTTGGGATTTCGAAGAACGCACAGTTCTTTGCGGTGCTACTGCTTTTGCCAGCTTGAGTCTTTTCATTTTTCTAGCGAGAGGCTGAGTGCCTCCATCCTCATGTGAAGCTGAACCACTAGCCATGAACATAGGCCAGGGCCTCAGCCGTTCCTTGCCACTCCGTGTGGTAAATGGCATATTGGCAAGTTTACGCTTCTCCTCCGACAATTTTATTTTAGGTTTTGGAGTCCTTTTTTTACTGATATTTGGTGTTTTGGATTTGACATGCTCTGTACTATGACATTGGGCATCGGCCTTGGCAGACGACGTTGCTGGCATTTCATCGTCTCGGCCATGACTAGTGGCAGCAGCTTCAGCACGAGGTGGAAGTGGATCTTGATCTTTCCCTAATTTTGGAACCTCAACATTTTTGTTCTCCATATTTTAATAGGCACAACTAAAAGGCACCTCAGGTAAACAATGGAGATGGATGGATACTAGTATACAATTATGGACGGACTGCCGAGTGCTGACACAGAGGTAGCTACAGCCGTGAACTACCGTACTGTGTCTGCTGCTAATATAGACTGGTTGATAATAAGAATTTACTTACCGATAATTCTATTTCTCGGAGTCCGTAGTGGATGCTGGGGTTCCTGAAAGGACCATGGGGAATAGCGGCTCCGCAGGAGACAGGGCACAAAAAGTAAAGCTTTTCCAGATCAGGTGGTGTGCACTGGCTCCTCCCCCTATGACCCTCCTCCAGACTCCAGTTAGGTACTGTGCCCGGACGAGCGTACACAATAAGGGAGGATTTTGAATCCCGGGTAAGACTCATACCAGCCACACCAATCACACCGTACAACTTGTGATCTAAACCCAGTTAACAGTATGATAACAGAGGAGCCTCTGAAAGATGGCTCCCTAAACAATAACCCGAATTAGTTAACAATAACTATGTACAAGTATTGCAGATAAACCGCACTTGGGATGGGCGCCCAGCATCCACTACGGACTCCGAGAAATAGAATTATCGGTAAGTAAATTCTTATTTTCTCTATCGTCCTAGTGGATGCTGGGGTTCCTGAAAGGACCATGGGGATTATACCAAAGCTCCCAAACGGGCGGGAGAGTGCGGATGACTCTGCAGCACCGAATGAGAGAACTCCAGGTCCTCTTTTGCCAGGGTATCAAATTTGTAGAATTTTACAAACGTGTTCTCCCCTGACCACGTAGCTGCTCGGCAGAGTTGTAATGCCGAGACCCCTCGGGCAGCCGCCCAAGATGAGCCCACCTTCCTTGTGGAATGGGCCTTAACAGATTTAGGCTGTGGCAGGCCTGCCACAGAATGTGCAAGTTGAATTGTGCTACAAATCCAACGAGCAATCGACTGCTTAGAAGCAGGCGCACCCAACTTGTTGGGTGCATACAGTATAAACAGCGAGTCAGATTTTCTGACTCCAGCCGTCCTTGAAATGTATATTTTTAAAGCTCTGACAACGTCCAACAATTTGGAGTCCTCCAAGTCGCTTGTAGCCGCAGGCACTACAATAGGCTGGTTCAGGTGAAACGCTGATACCACCTTAGGGAGAAAATGCGGACGCGTCCGCAGCTCTGCCCTATCCGAATGGAAAATTAAATAAGGGCTTTTATAAGATAAAGCCGCCAGTTCAGATACTCTCCTGGCGGAAGCCAGGGCCAGTAACATAGTCACTTTCCATGTGAGATATTTCAAATCCACATTTTTTAGTGGTTCAAACCAATGGGATTTGAGGAAATCTAAAACTACATTTAGATCCCACGGTGCCACCGGAGGCACCACAGGAGGCTGTATATGCAGTACTCCTTTGACAAAAGTCTGGACCTCAGGGACTGAGGCCAATTCTTTTTGGAAGAATATTGACAGGGCCGAAATTTGACCTTAATAGATCCCAATTTGAGACCCATAGACAATCCTGATTGCAGGAAATGTAGGAAACGACCCAGTTGAAATTCCTCCGTCGGAGCACTCCGATCCTCGCACCACGCAACATATTTCCGCCAAATGCGGTGATAATGCTTCGCGGTGACTTCCTTTCTTGCCTTAATCAAGGTAGGAATGACTTCTTCTGGAATGCCTTTTCCTTTTAGGATCTGGCGTTCAACCGTCATGCCGTCAAACGCAGCCGCGGTAAGTCTTGAAAGAGGCAGGGACCCTGTTGAAGCAGGTCCCTTCTCAGAGGTAGAGGCCACGGATCGTCCGTGACCATCTCTTGAAGTTCCGGGTACCAAGACCTTCTTGGCCAATCCGGAGCCACTAGTATCATTCTTACTCCGCTTTGCCGTATGATTCTCAATACCTTTGGTATGAGAGGCAGAGGAGGAAACACATACACCGACTGGTACACCCAAGGTGTTACCAGCGCGTCCACAGCTATTGCCTGCGGATCTCTTGACCTGGCGCAATACCTGTCCAGTTTTTTGTTGAGGCGAGACGCCATCATGTCCACCATTGGTCTTTCCCAATGGTTTATTAGCATGTGGAAAACTTCTGGATGAAGTCCCCACTCTCCCGGGTGAAGATCGTGTCTGCTGAGGAAGTCTGCTTCCCAGTTGTCCACTCCCGGGATGAACACTGCTGACAGTGCTATCACGTGATTCTCCGCCCAGCGAAGGATCCTGGCAGCTTCTGCCATTGCACTCCTGCTTCTTGTGCCGCCCTGTCTGTTTACATGGGCGACTGCCGTGATGTTGTCCGACTGGATCAACACCGGTCTTCCTTGAAGCAGAGGTTCCGCCTGGCTTAGAGCATTGTAGATTGCTCTTAGTTCCAGAATGTTTATGTGAAGAGACTTTTCCAGGCTCGACCACACTCCCTGGAAATTTCTTCCTTGTGTGACTGCTCCCCAGCCTCTCAGGCTGGCGTCCGTGGTCACCAGGATCCAATCCTGTATGCCGAATCTGCGGCCCTCCAATAGATGAGCCCTCTGCAACCACCACAGAAGAGATACCCTTGTCCTTGGAGACAGGGTTATCCGCAGGTGCATCTGAAGATGCGACCCTGACCATTTGTCCAACAGATCCCTTTGGAAAATTCTTGCATGGAATCTGCCGAATGGAATTGCTTCGTAAGAAGCCACCATTTTTCCCAGGACTCTTGTGCATTGATGTACAGACACCTTTCCTGGTTTTAGGAGGTTCCTGACCAGGTCGGATAACTCCTTGGCTTTTTCCTCGGGAAGAAAAACCTTTTTCTGAACCGTGTCCAGAATCATCCCTAGGAACAGCCGACGAGTTGTCAGCATTAATTGGGATTTTGGAATATTCAGAATCCATCCGTGCTGCTTTAGCACCTCTTGAGATAGTGCTAATCCCATCTCTAGCTGTTCTCTGGACCTTGCCCTTATTAGGAGATCGTCCAAGTATGGGATAATTAATACGCCTTTTCTTCGAAGAAGAGTCATCATCTCGGCCATTACCTTTGTAAAGACCCGAGGTGCCGTGGACAAACCAAACGGCAGCGTCTGAAACTGATAGTGACAGTTTTGTACAACGAACCTGAGGTACCCCTGGTGTGAGGGGTAAATTTGGAACGTGGAGATACGCATCCTTGATGTCCAAGGATACCATAAAGTCCCCTTCTTCCAGGTTCGCTATCACTGCTCTGAGTGACTCCCTCTTGAACTTGAACTTCTTTATGTACAGGTTCAAGGACTTCAGATTTAGAATAGGCCTTACCGAGCCATCTGGCTTCGGTACCACAAATAGAGTGGAATAATACCCCTTCCCTTGTTGTAGAAGAGGTACCTTGACTATCACCTGCTGAGAGTACAGCTTGTGAATGGCTTCCAAAACCGTCTCCCTTTCGGAGGGGGACGTTGGTAAAGCAGACTTCAGGAAACGGCGAGGTGGATCTGTCTCTAATTCCAACCTGTACCCCTGAAATATTATCTGCAGGATCCAGGGATCTACCTGCGAGTGAGCCCACTGCGCGCTGTAATTTTTGAGACGACCGCCCACCGTCCCCGAGTCCGCTTGAGAAGCCCCAGCGTCATGTTGAGGCTTTTGTAGAAGCCGGGGAGGGCTTCTGTTCCTGGGAAGGAGCTGCCTGTTGCTGTCTCTTCCCTCGACCTCTGCCTCGTGGCAGATATGAATAGCCCTTTGCTCTCTTATTTTTAAAGGAACGAAAGGGCTGCTGAATCCGCATCGCCTGTCCACTGTCGCGTCCATAAAGCTCTTCTGGCCGAAATGGACATAGCACTTACCCGTGATGCCAGTGTGCAGATATCCCTCTGTGCATCACGCATATAAAGAAATGCATCCTTTATTTGTTCTAACGACAGTAAAATATTGTCCCTGTCCAGGGTATCAATATTTTCAATCAGGGACTCTGACCAAACTACCCCAGCACTGCACATCCAAGCAGTCGCTATAGCTGGTCGTAGTATAACACCTGCATGTGTGTATATACTTTTTTGGATATTTTCCATCCTCCTATCTGATGGATCTTTAAGTGCGGCCGTCTCAGGAGAGGGTAACGCCACTTGTTTAGATAAGCGTGTTAGCGCCTTGTCCACCCTAGGAGGTGTTTCCCAGCGCTCCCTAACCTCTGGCGGGAAAGGGTATAATGCCAATAATTTCTTTGAAATTATCAGCTTTTTATCAGGGGCAACCCACGCTTCATCACACACGTCATTTAATTCTTCTGATTCAGGAAAAACTATAGGTAGTTTTTTCACACCCCACATAATACCCTGTTTAGTGGTACCTGTAGTATCAGCTAAATGTAACGCCTCCTTCATTGCCAAAATCATATAACGTGTGGCCCTACTGGAAAATACGGTTGATTCGTCACCGTCACCACTGGAATCAGTGCCTGTGTCTGGGTCTGTGTCGACCGACTGAGGCAAAGGGCGTTTCACAGCCCCTGACGGTGTTTGAGGCGCCTGGACAGGCACTAATTGATTGTCCGGCCGCCTCATGTCGTCAAACGACTGCTTAAGCGAGTTGACGCTATCCCGTAATTCCACAAATAAAGGCATCCATTCTGGTGTCGACCCCCTAGGAGGTGACATCCCCATATTTGGCAATTGCTCCGCCTCCACACCAATATCGTCCTCATACATGTCGACACACACGTACCGACACACAGCAGACACACAGGGAATGCTCTACACGAAGACAGGACCCACTAGCCCTTTGGGGAGACAGAGGGAGAGTCTGCCAGCACACACCAAAAAAAGCGCTATATATGACAGGGATAGCCTTATAATAAGTGCTCCCTTATAGCTGCTTTATATATATCAAAATATTTCCATTAAATTTGCCCCCCCTCTCTGTTTTACCCTGTTTCTGTAGTGCAGTGCAGGGGAGAGACCTGGGAGCCGTCCTGACCAGCGGAGCTGTGAGAGGAAATGGCGCCGTGTGCTGAGGAGATAGGCCCCGCCCCTTTTTCGGCGGCCTCGTCTCCCGCTATTTTGTGAATCCAGGCAGGGGTTAAATATCTCCATATAGCCTCTGGGGGCTATATGTGAGGTATTTTTAGCCTTTTAATAGGTTTTCATTTGCCTCCCAGGGCGCCCCCCCCCAGCGCCCTGCACCCTCAGTGACTGCGTGTGAAGTGTGCTGAGAGGAAAATGGCGCACAGCTGCAGTGCTGTGCGCTACCTTTAGAAGACTGCAGGAGTCTTCAGCCGCCGATTCTGGACCTCTTCTTACTTCAGCATCTGCAAGGGGGCCGGCGGCGCGGCTCCGGTGACCATCCAGGCTGTACCTGTGATCGTCCCTCTGGAGCTGATGTCCAGTAGCCAAGAAGCCAATCCATCCTGCACGCAGGTGAGTTCACTTCTTCTCCCCTCTGTCCCTCGTTGCAGTGATCCTGTTGCCAGCAGGAATCACTGTAAAATAAAAAACCTAAGCTAAACTTTCTCTAAGCAGCTCTTTATGAGAGCCACCTAGAATTGCACCCTTCTCGGCCGGGCACAAAAATCTAACTGGAGTCTGGAGGAGGGTCATAGGGGGAGGAGCCAGTGCACACCACCTGATCTGGAAAAGCTTTACTTTTTGTGCCCTGTCTCCTGCGGAGCCGCTATTCCCCATGGTCCTTTCAGGAACCCCAGCATCCACTAGGACGATAGAGAAAAAGAGATGTCGTAGTATGTATGTATGAAGAAGAAAGAAAAAAAAACCACGGTTAGGTGGTATACAATTATGGACGGACTGCCGAGTGCCGACACAGAGGTAGCCACAGCCGTGAACTACCGTACTGTACTGTGTCTGCTGCTAATATAGACTGGTTGATAAAGAGATGTCGTAGTATGTATGTATGAAGAAGAAAGAAAAAAAAAACACGGGTAGGTGGTATACAATTATGGACGGACTGCCGAGTGCCGACACAGAGGTAGCCACAGCCGTGAACTACCGTACTGTACTGTGTCTGCTGCTAATATAGACTGGTTGATAAAGAGATGTAGTAGTATGTATGTATAAAGAAGAAAGAAAAAAAAACCACGGGTAGGTGGTATACAATTATGGACGGACTGCCGAGTGCCGACACAGAGGTAGCCACAGCCGTGAACTACCGTACTGTACTGTGTCTGCTGCTAATATAGACTGGTTGATAAAGAGATGTCGTAGTATGTATGTATGAAGAAGAAAGAAAAAAAAACCACGGTTAGGTGGTATACAATTATGGACGGACTGCCGAGTGCCGACACAGAGGTAGCCACAGCCGTGAACTACCGTACTGTACTGTGTCTGCTGCTAATATAGACTGGTTGATAAAGAGATGTCGTAGTATGTATGTATAAAGAAGAAAGAAAAAAAAACCACGGTTAGGTGGTATACAATTATGGACGGACTGCCGAGTGCCGACACAGAGGTAGCCACAGCCGTGAACTACCGTACTGTACTGTGTCTGCTGCTAATATAGACTGGTTGATAAAGAGATGTCGTAGTATGTATGTATAAAGAAGAAAGAAAAAAAAACCACGGTTAGGTGGTATACAATTATGGACGGACTGCCGAGTGCCGACACAGAGGTAGCCACAGCCGTGAACTACCGTACTGTACTGTGTCTGCTGCTAATATAGACTGGTTGATAAAGAGATGTCGTAGTATGTATGTATGAAGAAGAAAGAAAAAAAAACCACGGTTAGGTGGTATACAATTATGGACGGACTGCCGAGTGCCGACACAGAGGTAGCCACAGCCGTGAACTACCGTACTGTACTGTGTCTGCTGCTAATATAGACTGGTTGATAAAGAGATGTAGTAGTATGTATGTATAAAGAAGAAAGAAAAAAAAACCACGGGTAGGTGGTATACAATTATGGATGGACTGCCGAGTGCCGACACAGAGGTAGCTACAGCCGTGAACTACCGTACTGTGTCTGCTGCGACTGGATGATAAATAATGATATAAAAAATATATATATATCACTACTGCAGCCGGACAGGTATATATATTATATAATGACGGACCTGCTGGACACTGTCTGTCAGCAGAATGAGTTTTTTATAGAATTAAAAAAAAAACACCACACAAGTGAAGTCACACGACGAGTGTTTAACTTTTTCAGGCAATCACAATATAGTATACTACTAACTATACTGGTGGTCAGTGTGGTCAGGTCACTGGTCAGTCACACTGGCAGTGGCACTCCTGCAGCAAAAGTGTGCACTGTTTAATTTTAATATAATATGTACTCCTGGCTCCTGCTATAACCTATAACTGGCACTGCAGTGCTCCCCAGTCTCCCCCACAATTATAAGCTGTGTGAGCTGAGCACAGTCAGATATATAATATATACATAGATGATGCAGCACACTGGGCTGAGCAGTGCACACAGATATGGTATGTGACTGTCTTGTACTCCTGGCTCCTGCTATAACCTATAACTGGCACTGCAGTGCTCCCCAGTCTCCCCCACAATTATAAGCTGTGTGAGCTGAGCACAGTCAGATATATAATATATACATAGATGATGCAGGCATGCAGCACACTGGGCTGAGCAGTGCACACAGATGGTATGTGACTGAGTCACTGTGTGTACCGTTTTTTTCAGGCAGAGAACGGATATATTAAATAAAACAACTGCACTGCTGGTGGTCACTGTGGTCAGTCACTAAACTCTGCACTCTCTTCTACAGTATCAGCCTCAGGTCAATCTCTCTCTCTCTCTCCTAATCTAAATGGAGAGGACGCCAGCCACGTCCTCTCCCTATCAATCTCAATGCACGTGTGAAAATGGCGGCGACGCGCGGCTCCTTATATAGAATCCGAGTCTCGCGAGAATCCGACAGCGTCATGATGACGTTCGGGCGCGCTCGGGTTAACCGAGCAAGGCGGGAAGATCCGAGTCGCTCGGACCCGTGAAAAAAAACATGAAGTTCGTGCGGGTTCGGATTCAGAGAAACCGAACCCGCTCATCTCTAATTGAAAGACCTATTCGATTAGTGTGGCATGCATAATAAACGACTGATAAAAAGAAAGTACATAATTACTTGCCTAATCTCTTCCATTTGTTACTACTTCCCAGTTGTTACATGCATTATGCTGAGTATTACAGATGGATAAAAGCCCACAATCTTTTTTTGTGCTGATTTGCAGGCAAATTTGTCAGTCGTACTGAATTTGATAAATCACACTCTATGGGGGGTACATTTACTATAGTGCGGGTTTATAGAAGTTGAGATGTTGCGCATACTGCAGCAACCAATTAGATTTTAGCTATTATCTTCTAGAAGGTGCTAGATAAATAATAAATAGTCTCTCATTGGTTGCTATGGACAACTTTTCCACTTCCATAAACCAGAACTTTAGTAAACATACACCAAGGAGTCAGCAATTTGCTCTTACTCACCATTCATAAATAATAAATAAATAATACATTTTATCCACAGTAAGCTTTCCAAATTCAAGTGATTTTATGGATTAGAAACACACACGCGCTCATCTGAAAAGAAAGGAGGAACCCTAAAAGTGTGTACATTATAGTCTGGTCAGTGAGGTGGGTGGTGCATAGGTGTGAAGAATAATTCTTGTCATCATGGCCCCACCCCGTTCCACACAATACTATGATTCCCAGCTTGTGAAGTGGGGTGCGGGACCACGAACAATGATGCTATTCAGTGTGAATCGGCTCATTGTCTGCCAGACCGCCCACTGCACTCCGGAAGTAAACCATGGGTGGCCACCAGGAGATTGCACCCGGTATTTATTCTCTGTCCTCCGCCTGCCAACCCAACGACCCCCTCCCCCCCTTACACACACAAAAACACCAAACCAAAATCAGTCATTTGTACAAATCCACAAAACTAATCATAGCCTGATCATTATAATCAATGCAATGGATACACTCTAGTTCTCCCATTGCTTTATGCAATTGCTGCGTTAATTACAAACCCAAGAACTTTGGGAGTAAACCTAGTATAAGAGAGTCATTGGGGCCTAAGTATCAACAGTTTTTTGCGTTAAAAAATGAGATAAATTTAGATTTTTATACTTTTCGCATTTTTTAAGTATCGTCTGTATGTATGTAAGTTTTTCGATTTTATTTATCGGGGGGGGGGGGGGTTCGCAAAATCTACTTTTCACATTTTTTTTTCAAACTTTTACCAACCTCTATTGAAAATGAATGGGAACCTTATGTATCATTGTATTATCATGAA
Organism: Pseudophryne corroboree; assembly: GCF_028390025.1. NCBI lineage: Eukaryota > Metazoa > Chordata > Amphibia > Anura > Myobatrachidae > Pseudophryne > Pseudophryne corroboree. The sequence continues at coordinate 376,877,521 of NC_086447.1, read as the reverse complement.
AATTGTCTGAAACTTTTCATATCTTTATTTTTGCCAGCTTTTACTTGCGAGTTTAGCAATAGGCCATGATTGTTCTTGTAGTTCCACCTCTAAATTTACTTTTTTTACAAAAAGAATATGCTAAAAATATCTTCCTTTATCTAAATTATACTTATATATATTGAACTAGTCTAAAAATGTACTAATATTTTCTATATGTTGTTTGCTTGAGATTTATATTATATACATATAAAAATTATCTCATTCATATATATATATATTGTATATGTGTGTGTGTATATATATATACATATATATGTGTGTGAATGTGTGTGTGTATATATATATATATATATATACACATGTGAACGTGTGTGTGTGTGTGTGTGTGTGTATATATATATATATATATATATATATATAGAGAGAGAGAGATGTTTTGTTTGTGAGACTCTTAATAATTCTGTTGGAAGTAAACAGCATACACTACTGAAGGCCAATGGAATTTCATCTTAGTAACATGTTTATAACAGTCATTAGAATAACCAATCAAATTGACTTTGTAAAAGTTCCCTCCTATTTCCGTTTTCTAATAAGTGTTCCCATAGTAAACTAGCTATTCTTTACTGCTGTAGGTCAGGTATGTGCTGAACGCCACCAAGGAACTCACTGTGCATGTCCAGCTCTGGAACAGAGCATGCACACTTCATTTAATTTTTTCAAAATGCAATAAAAAATGTGATGAAGCGACCGAAAAGTAGAGCGATAATTATCACATTTTTGGGCTTTTATCGCAATGACATTTTCGATTAAAAAAAATATATACATTTGTTGAAAAAAAATGCGATAAAAAATGCGAAAAAGACCCGATAACTGATGATAAAAAATATGAAAATTATCGCATTTTTGATACATAGACCCCATTATATTTCGAGAGAGATTTGCTAAAAAGTATGACAAATACATGTATTTGAATTGTATAGCTCAACAATCTATAATGTATTTGTTGCATATTTATTTGTTCCAGTTTAAATGTAGCTTTACACATATAACAGTAGAAAATTGTTGATACAGCATTTACAGTATTGTTCCTATGAAACTTGTACAAGAAATGGTGGAATAAAGGGCTATCCATTGTTGATTCATTGCCATGATTTGGGGGTAATCTTGCAATGGATCCAACAATGTCTAGTTGCACCCAGGAAAGCTACGTGATGTTATATCTAATTTTAACTAACATATCCCTACTATATTTTTCCTTCACTCATAAGCCAGACGACTGAGAAAACCTTTATGAATTGCTGGAGAATCCAGACAGTAAACCGTGGTTAGAGTTTCAGGGGCAATCAGATTTGCATGTAAATATAGTAATATGTAATAATATATAATAGTAATATGCATGTTTTTACTAAGCAGCAACTTTTAAACATAGCAACGCCTACAAAATTAGAGAAACTTGTATTCAAAAACAAAAGTTCCAAAAAAACATATATTAATAATTAAAATAAGTATAGTTGAAGTGTCATGCCGCTTCAAATCGATGCAACTAAATGGCAGCGGTAGATGTTACTGACGCCTTACTCATTAAGATTCCAATGAGCTGCACTTTCCAATAGTCTTATTTGTTTATAAAGTCATATTTACATTTCTCAGTTTCTTCTGTGTTTAGAATTTCACTGGGTCCTGGCAAATTCACTATTATTTTCTCCTAAAGTGCCTCATTGTGCTGTGCACCACCCACTGTAAAACACACAGCAGGAATCTTAAATAAACAGCAGCACATGCTCCTGCAGGAGATCCTGTATGATGCAAAACAGAAAGATAAGAGCACAAAGCAGGATATGACATTCTCATAATGCTGCATTGTGTGGCTGCTGGTTGGCTATATCTATAGAAAAGCTATGTGTTCATTGCCATTAACCCATTCTTGGCCACAGCGGTGTGCTTCTTTATTAAACTAAAACTGAGAGATAGAAAAAGATAGATACTGTTGGTATCTCCCTATTTAGCAAGGTTGGGTTATTTACCAAGCCCTCCCTACTGGTAAAAGCTACCACCAGGTGTCACCAGTAAAGCTTTGACTGGAGTTCTCTAGAGAAGCCTATTAGCAATGGACAGGGTCAGTGTTTTCCTATCACTATTACCATCTCAGGGTGGTGATAGCTGGGAGTCAGTGCTACAAAAAATAGTGTATTATTGAAATAAAGCATGTTTTCCTTTTTTATTGCATATATTTATTTATTTTTCTATTTGTTATTTTTATTTTTTTACTATATTATTTTCCTTTTTGTGAATGTGGATCTGAAAGCGCAAGTCTGGCCTTCCAGTTCCGCTCACATGTGTGAACTAGAAAAGCCAGATGCAGTAGGCGCGCATACATGGAAGACGAAGTAATAAAACTCCTTTTATCACTGACAACCATTACCTAGGAGCTGAGTATCACTTTTCTTGATAACTGGGACTAAACTAGATTTTCGCTCTAGAAAATCCACGCCCTCACAGTCACTGGGGAATAGTAAATAGGCCCATAGGTCAGGTGTAGTTGCACTACCTCAGAATATCATAGCTTGTAGGATACATGGAGCAAGTGCAGTATCTTACGTCAACAGTAAGGCTGTATGGGTCTCCTGAAGGACAATATAATTATGGTTTTGTTATTTAAGCATTTAAAAAAAATATATTTTATGTTTTGGCAAGACTTTGTAATGCAAGCAACCCATCCAGCATATGCCATTGGGTCAAGATTTTGGCTGCACTGGGGGTCACACACACCTGACAAGAGGTCACAGGGTTCTCACACACACACATACCCACTCACACACACACACACATACCCACTCACACATACTGCAGAAGACCAGCCTGATCCAGAGGAAGAAGACAGCACTTCAGAAGGCGAGTAATTAAGGATTAATTAATCTAATTGGAAACTTCAGTGAATTCCCATGGCTCAATTTCTCTCCTTCAGTTGGGGGTTTTCAAAAATACACACACAATTGAATATGCCCCTATGACTTACATGAACCACTCACACTGCATCTCACCAGTCTATTTCTGAATGAGGCACAGTAAATGGAACAGTCACTGTGTACTTCCTCCTGCATAACTGTATGAAGCATTAGCCAGTACTGGCAGAAACAGAAGTACTAAGCAAACGTATGAAATTATTGTTTCCCAGTAATATTTCTCTCCAAACTGGTGTATTCCTCTTACAATGATGCAGGAAGACAAACATACATGTTGATCTTATCATTCTTTTACTGACCAATCACCACGCCTCTCCTCCTGCATTACAATGAGAAGCACCAGTGACAGTTGTTGTAATAGCTGCACAAGGACTTAGTTGCATAGACAGATAAAAGACCATTAACTATTATGTTATTTTACATAATAAAAAACATTGTGGGGTCTTATAAAAGTTAAAAACTGCATTTATCCAGCATTTTAGCTAGAGATGAGCGGGTTCGGTTCCTCGGAATCCGAACCCGCCCGAACTTCATGTTTTTTTTCACGGGTCCGAGCGACTCGGATCTTCCCGCCTTGCTCGGTTAACCCGAGCGCGCCCGAACGTCATCATGACGCTGTCGGATTCTCGCGAGACTCGGATTCTATATAAGGAGCCGCGCGTCGCCGCCATTTTCACACGTGCATTGAGATTGATAGGGAGAGGACGTGGCTGGCGTCCTCTCCATTTAGATTAGAAGAGAGAGAGTGAGATTGATTTGAGACAGAGACACTTGATTTACTGGAGCTTAGGAGTACTGTAGAGAGTGCAGAGTTTAGTAGTGACTGACCACAGTGACCACCAGACAGTGCAGTTTTATTTAATATAATCCGTTCTCTGCCTGAAAAAAACGATACACAGTGACTCAGTCACATACCATATCTGTGTGCACTGCTCAGCCCAGTGTGCTGCATCATCTATGTATATATCTGACTGTGCTCACACAGCTTATAATTGTGGGGGAGACTGGGGAGCAGTGCCAGTTATAGGTTATAGCAGGAGCCAGGAGTACATATTATTAAAATTAAACAGTGCACACTTTTGCTGCAGGAGTGCCACTGCCAGTGTGACTGACCAGTGACCTGACCACACTGACCACCAGTATAGTTAGTAGTATACTATATTGTGATTGCCTGAAAAAGTTAAACACTCGTCGTGTGACTTGTGTGGTGTTTTTTTTTTTTATTCTATAAAAAACTCATTCTGCTGACAGACAGTGTCCAGCAGGTCCGTCATTATATAATATATACCTGTCCGGCTGCAGTAGTGATATATATATATATTTTTTATATCATTATTTATCATCCAGTCGCAGCAGACACAGTACGGTAGTTCACGGCTGTAGCTACCTCTGTGTCGGCACTCGGCAGTCCATCCATAATTGTATACCACCTACCCGTGTTTTTTTTTTCTTTCTTCTTTATACATACATACTACATCTCTTTATCAACCAGTCTATATTAGCAGCAGACACAGTACAGTAGTCCACGGCTGTAGCTACCTCTGTGTCGGCACTCGGCAGTCCATCCATAATTGTATACCACCTACCCGTGGTTTTTTTTTCTTTCTTCTTTATACATACATACTACATCTCTTTATCAACCAGTCTATATTAGCAGCAGACACAGTACAGTACGGTAGTCCACGGCTGTAGCTACCTCTGTGTCGGCACTCGGCAGTCCGTCCATAATTGTATACCACCTACCCGTGGTTTTTTTTTCTTTCTTCTTTATACATACATACTACATCTCTTTATCAACCAGTCTATATTAGCAGCAGACACAGTACAGTACGGTAGTCCACGGCTGTAGCTACCTCTGTGTCGGCACTCGGCAGTCCGTCCATAATTGTATACCACCTACCCGTGTTTTTTTTTTCTTTCTTCTTTATACATACATACTACATCTCTTTATCAACCAGTCTATATTAGCAGCAGACACAGTACAGTAGTCCACGGCTGTAGCTACCTCTGTGTCGGCACTCGGCAGTCCATCCATAATTGTATACCACCTACCCGTGGTTTTTTTTTCTTTCTTCTTTATACATACATACTACATCTCTTTATCAACCAGTCTATATTAGCAGCAGACACAGTACAGTACGGTAGTCCACGGCTGTAGCTACCTCTGTGTCGGCACTCGGCAGTCCGTCCATAATTGTATACCACCTACCCGTGGTTTTTTTTTCTTTCTTCTTTATACATACTACATCTCATTATCATCCAGTCTATATTAGCAGCAGACACAGTACGGTAGTCCACGGCTGTAGCTACCTCTGTGTCGGCACTCGGCAGTCCGTCCATAATTGTATACCACCTACCCGTGGTTTTTTTTTCTTTCTTCTTTATACATACTACATCTCATTATCAACCAGTCTATATTAGCAGCAGACACAGTACGGTAGTCCACGGCTGTAGCTACCTCTGTGTCGGCACTCGGCAGTCCATCCATAATTGTATACCACCTACCCGTGGTTTTTTTTTCTTTCTTCTTTATACATACATACTACATCTCATTATCATCCAGTCTATATTAGCAGCAGACACAGTACAGTACAATAGTCCACGGCTGTAGCTACCTCTGTGTCGGCACTCGGCAGTCCATCCATAATTGTATACTAGTATCCATCCATCTCCATTGTTTACCTGAGGTGCCTTTTAGTTGTGCCTATTAAAATATGGAGAACAAAAATGTTGAGGTTCCAAAATTAGGGAAAGATCAAGATCCACTTCCACCTCGTGCTGAAGCTGCTGCCACTAGTCATGGCCGAGACGATGAAATGCCAGCAACGTCGTCTGCCAAGGCCGATGCCCAATGTCATAGTACAGAGCATGTCAAATCCAAAACACCAAATATCAGTAAAAAAAGGACTCCAAAACCTAAAATAAAATTGTCGGAGGAGAAGCGTAAACTTGCCAATATGCCATTTACCACACGGAGTGGCAAGGAACGGCTGAGGCCCTGGCCTATGTTCATGGCTAGTGGTTCAGCTTCACATGAGGATGGAAGCACTCAGCCTCTCGCTAGAAAACTTAAAAGACTCAAGCTGGCAAAAGCACCGCAAAGAACTGTGCGTTCTTCGAAATCCCAAATCCACAAGGAGAGTCCAATTGTGTCGGTTGCGATGCCTGACCTTCCCAACACTGGACGTGAAGAGCATGCGCCTTCCACCATTTGCACGCCCCCTGCAAGTGCTGGAAGGAGCACCCGCAGTCCAGTTCCTGATAGTCAGATTGAAGATGTCAGTGTTGAAGTACACCAGGATGAGGAGGATATGGGTGTTGCTGGCGCTGGGGAGGAAATTGACCAGGAGGATTCTGATGGTGAGGTGGTTTGTTTAAGTCAGGCACCCGGGGAGACACCTGTTGTCCGTGGGAGGAATATGGCCGTTGACATGCCTGGTGAAAATACCAAAAAAATCAGCTCTTCGGTGTGGAAGTATTTCACCAGAAATGCGGACAACATTTGTCAAGCCGTGTGTTCCCTTTGTCAAGCTGTAATAAGTAGGGGTAAGGACGTTAACCACCTCGGAACATCCTCCCTTATACGTCACCTGCAGCGCATTCATAATTAGTCAGTGACAAGTTCAAAAACTTTGGGCGACAGCGGAAGCAGTCCACTGACCAGTAAATCCCTTCCTCTTGTAACCAAGCTCACGCAAACCACCCCACCAACTCCCTCAGTGTCAATTTCCTCCTTCCCCAGGAATGCCAATAGTCCTGCAGGCCATGTCACTGGCAATTCTGACGAGTCCTCTCCTGCCTGGGATTCCTCCGATGCATCCTTGCGTGTAACGCCTACTGCTGCTGGCGGTGCTGTTGTTGCTGCTGGGAGTCGATGGTCATCCCAGAGGGGAAGTCGTAAGCCCACTTGTACTACTTCCAGTAAGCAATTGACTGTCCAACAGTCCTTTGCGAGGAAGATGAAATATCACAGCAGTCATCCTGCTGCAAAGCGGATAACTGAGGCCTTGACAACTATGTTGGTGTTAGACGTGCGTCCGGTATCCGCCGTTAGTTCACAGGGAACTAGACAATTTATTGAGGCAGTGTGCCCCCGTTACCAAATACCATCTAGGTTCCACTTCTGTAGGCAGGCGATACCGAGAATGTACACGGACGTCAGAAAAAGACTCACCAGTGTCCTAAAAAATGCAGTTGTACCCAATGTCCACTTAACCACGGACATGTGGACAAGTGGAGCAGGGCAGGGTCAGGACTATATGACTGTGACAGCCCACTGGGTAGATGTATGGACTCCCGCCGCAAGAACAGCAGCGGCGGCACCAGTAGCAGCATCTCGCAAACGCCAACTCTTTCCTAGGCAGGCTACGCTTTGTATCACCGCTTTCCAGAATACGCACACAGCTAAAAACCTCTTACGGCAACTGAGGAAGATCATCGCAGAATGGCTTACCCCAATTGGACTCTCCTGTGGATTTGTGGCATCGGACAACGCCAGCAATATTGTGTGTGCATTAAATATGGGCAAATTCCAGCACGTCCCATGTTTTGCACATACCTTGAATTTGGTGGTGCAGAATTTTTTAAAAAACGACAGGGGCGTGCAAGAGATGCTGTCGGTGGCCAGAAGAATTGCGGGACACTTTCGGCGTACAGGCACCACGTACAGAAGACTGGAGCACCACCAAAAACTACTGAACCTGCCCTGCCATCATCTGAAGCAAGAAGTGGTAACGAGGTGGAATTCAACCCTCTATATGCTTCAGAGGTTGGAGGAGCAGCAAAAGGCCATTCAAGCCTATACAATTGAGCACGATATAGGAGGTGGAATGCACCTGTCTCAAGTGCAGTGGAGAATGATTTCAACGTTGTGCAAGGTTCTGATGCCCTTTGAACTTGCCACACGTGAAGTCAGTTCAGACACTGCCAGCCTGAGTCAGGTCATTCCCCTCATCAGGCTTTTGCAGAAGAAGCTGGAGACATTGAAGGAGGAGCTAACACGGAGCGATTCCGCTAGGCATGTGGGACTTGTGGATGGAGCCCTTAATTCGCTTAACAAGGATTCACGGGTGGTCAATCTGTTGAAATCAGAGCACTACATTTTGGCCACCGTGCTCGATCCTAGATTTAAAACCTACCTTGGATCTCTCTTTCCGGCAGACACAAGTCTGCTGGGGTTGAAAGACCTGTGTCACAACTGAGGGCCTGAGCTGACGGGAGGCAGCCTCAGTTGTAGGGGCTGAGATGTACCGGAACCTGGGAGGTTGTATCAGACCCCTGGACATGTAAGTAACATGAATAATAACTGCCCGAAGGCGTGACCACGACAACTTGGATAAAAGTCAATGATGTTTATTATGACAACTCCGCAACACAGCAGCAGTAAAAGAAAACGTAAAAGTCAGCAAAGAATAAATACAGTTCCTGGGTACTACAGGATGGCAGGAGCCACAGGGCACTGGTAGTGTGAGATAGTTCTTATGATCTTCTAGATGGAAAGTCCTTACCAGGCCCGACTGTAGCAATGGAGATAACCCAGGATTGTGCCAGCTGGTGTTCCAGGAAAAGCTGGGTTGCTGAAGATAAAACAGCTGCTGTGGATACTGGCTGGAACCAGACTGTTGTTAGCACGGAGTGGATACTGGCTGGAACCAGTTAAATAATAAATGAACTTGGGAGCGATGAAATATGAACTGAAATGTAGAACTTGAGAGCGGAGAAATAATAATACCGGTGGAGAGTGGTAAAGTGTAGAAAGGACACCGGCCCTTTAAGGGAAGCTGTACTCTGCTGGAAGCTGAGCTGGAAGCAGGTAATGTTGTAGCTGGAAACAGATGAATCCACAATGGATTGGAGAGTCAGGCTACACCGCAGGTGGAATGCTGGTGCGGGTCTCTATGGTGGAAGTCTTGAGACAGGAGCTGGAACCTGGAAGACAATCACAGGAGAGAGACAAACAGGAACTAGGTTTGACAACCAAAGCACTGACGCCTTCCTTGCTCAGGCACAGTGTATTTATACCTGCAGCAAGGAAGGGATTGGCTAGGCAATTATGCAGATTATCAATACTGAGAACAGATTGGTGGAAATGATCAGCTGACAGAATCCAAGATGGCTGCGCCCATGCAGACACTTGGAGGGAAGTTTGGTTTGTAATCCATGTGGTAATGAAAACAGTAATGGCGGCGCCGGCCACCGGAGACAGGAGGCGCCAGGCTGACAGATGCACATCCAACCACGCGGACACAGCGGAGGCCGCGGCTGACGTAATCGCCACTCAGACACTCTGCATGCAGAAGTTCAGGGACGGCGGCAGAGGCCGCGGGAGACGCCATGCCAGGTGTAATATGGCGTTTACTGTGACAGCGTCCCAGAGTGACAGGAGAGGATACAGGAATGTACACATCAGGATAACAGATGGAATCCGGTCCTGGAGCGCTGAGCCAGCCTTAGGAGGCATCTGATGGGTAAGAAATGGCGTCCAGATACCCGGATCGTGACAACCTGCTGGTGAGAAAATTGTCAAGTCAAGCGGAACGCGACCTGTCAACATCTCCTCCTTCACATTCTCCCGCAACTGGGGGTGCGAGGAAAAGGCTCAGAATTCCGAGCCCACCCGCTGGCGGTGATGCAGGGCAGTCTGGAGCGACTGCTGATGCTGACATCTGGTCCGGACTGAAGGACCTGACAACGATTACGGACATGTCGTCTACTGTCACTGCATATGATTCTCTCAACATTGAAAGAATGGTGGAGGATTATATGAGTGACCGCATCCAAGTAGGCACGTCACACAGTCCGTACTTATACTGGCAGGAAAAAGAGGCAATTTGGAGGCCCTTGCACAAACTGGCTTTATTCTACCTAAGTTGCCCTCCCACAAGTGTGTACTCCGAAAGAGTGTTTAGTGCCGCCGCTAACCTTGTCAGCAATCGGCGTACGAGGTTACATCCAGAAAATGTGGAGATGATGTTCATTAAAATGAATTATAATCAATTCCTCCGCGGAGACATTGACCAGCAGCAATTGCCTCCACAAAGTACACAGGGAGCTGAGATGGTGGATTCCAGTGGGGACGAATTGATAATCTGTGAGGAGGGGGATGTACACGGTGATATATCGGAGGATGATGATGAGGTGGACATCTTGCCTCTGTAGAGCCAGTTTGTGCAAGGAGAGATTAATTGCTTCTTTTTTGGGGGGGGTCCAAACCAACCCGTCATATCAGTCACAGTCGTGTGGCAGACCCTGTCACTGAAATGATGGGTTGGTTAAAGTGTGCATGTCCTGTTTATACAACATAAGGGTGGGTGGGAGGGCCCAAGGACAATTCCATCTTGCACCTCTTTTTTCTTTTATTTTTCTTTGCGTCATGTGCTGTTTGGGGAGGTTTTTTTGGAAGGGCCATCCTGCGTGACACTGCAGTGCCACTCCTAGATGGTCCCGGTGTTTGTGTCGGCCACTAGGGTCGCTTATCTTACTCACACAGTCAGCTACCTCATTGCGCCTCTTTTTTTCTTTGCGTCATGTGCTGTTTGGGGAGGGTTTTTTGGAAGGGCCATCCTGCGTGACACTGCAGTGCCACTCCTAGATGGGCCCGGTGTTTGTGTCGGCCACTAGGGTCGCTTATCTTACTCACACAGTCAGCTACCTCATTGCGCCTCTTTTTTTCTTTGCGTCATGTGCTGTTTGGGGACGGTTTTTTGGAAGGGCCATCCTGCGTGACACTGCAGTGCCACTCCTAGATGGGCCCGGTGTTTGTGTCGGCCACTAGGGTCGCTTATCTTACTCACACAGTCAGCTACCTCATTGCGCCTCTTTTTTTCTTTGCGTCATGTGCTGTTTGGGGAGGGTTTTTTGGAAGGGCCATCCTGCGTGACACTGCAGTGCCACTCCTAGATGGGCCCGGTGTTTGTGTCGGCCACTAGGGTCGCTTATCTTACTCACACAGTCAGCTACCTCATTGCGCCTCTTTTTTCTTTGCGTCATGTGCTGTTTGGGGAGGGTTTTTTGGAAGGGACATCCTGCGTGACACTGCAGTGCCACTCCTAGATGGGCCCGGTGTTTGTGTCGGCCACTAGGGTCGCTTATCTTACTCACACAGCGACCTCGGTGCAAATTTTAGGACTAAAAATAATATTGTGAGGTGTGAGGTATTCAGAATAGACTGAAAATGAGTGTAAATTATGGTTTTTGAGGTTAATAATACTTTGGGATCAAAATGACCCCCAAATTCTATGATTTAAGCTGTTTTTTAGGGTTTTTTGAAAAAAACACCCGAATCCAAAACACACCCGAATCCGACAAAAAAAATTCGGTGAGGTTTTGCCAAAACGCGGTCGAACCCAAAACACGGCCGCGGAACCGAACCCAAAACCAAAACACAAAACCCGAAAAATTTCCGGCGCTCATCTCTAATTTTAGCTGGAAAAAAATAGATATTGTGTTTCTCTGTTCATATCTCTCATCTTTCACCGCTTGGTGGATGGCTTATATGTTCAGGGAAGAGACAGTCCTCTTCCTGCTTTCTCCCATAATGCACTGCCCACTGTAGGCCATTTTTCGCCTCCATGGAAAAGGTCCTTTTTGCTTTTCCCTCCATTTGTGAGAAATGTCTAAAACCACAAATAATTGTAAACTATTTTAAGCCTTTTATAATAGAGCCCTGTATCCTTTGGAGTGTGGGTGGTGCAGATGATACATAACTATATGCCTCTTTCTGATCTTGGACCAGGAAATGTCACTGGGTGTAAGTATCGCTCACTCACAAAATGGGTTAGAATGGACTCCAGTAGAGTGTGCATATCATATTGAAGTTGGTGGGTGATATGTCGATTTATGAAGTTGTGGCTTGCTGCTACTCGGCGGCTTTCAGTTTAAAATTTAAAGCAGCACTCACATTAAGTGTAAACTTTACACTTAATGCTAACAGTTTTCTTATCTAAATACAGCCCCAAGAGTAAAGGCATGTTACCAAGAACTGAACAAGTGTATTGCCAGGTGTACGGCATACCTGCTTTACTGTAGTTAATCTATTACAATATATCTTAATCAGAAAGTGATTACCAGAATTTATTTCAGTGTGTATATATTATGTAGCACTTTACAAAGACTATTCCATTATTCAACAGTCCCTGCCAAATTGGAACATACTGTGCAAAGTCTATAGCAAACGAGCACACACACACAGGTTAATATTTCTCAGCAGCCTGTGAACCTACCAGTTTGTTTTTAGAGTGTGGGAGGAAACCAGAGCACTCTGAGGAAAATCATGCAAACACGGAGAGAACATACACACACCAAACTCCTGGCCGGAATCAAGACCATGAGCTCTGCACTGTGTGGCAGTAATACTCACTACTGTGTCACTGCCAAGTTACAGTTTTCAGTCTTCGTCGTAGTGCTCCTCAAATAGCTAACAGGCAATGCCAGATGTCGGTAATGAAACTATACTTTCCCCTTACAGTGAGTGCCAAGGCTAGTAAATTAGATCATATTTTTTCCTTATAAAAGTTCAGGGGTATAGTAAATAATGTCAGGAGTTCTTCTTTATCAGAGGTATGATTTATTTCCCGTATTCTAATATCATACTTATCTGGTTAAGAAAATGGTAATAAATCTGAACGTGTTAAGATTATAGTGCTAGAACTTTTTGGGAGTAACTACTCCCAGTGATTTGCTTGCTAAAATTAAGAAATTGTTTAAAGGTGTCAATTTTCACAGTAATCCCCCACGGAATGTGTCTTTCATTCTCCAGGATGTAATCTGTACTTCTGAAAATTGACTTTATGTGCTTAAGGCTTTATGACTAGAAGTGCTAAAGCTGTTTCATGAATCCAAAGTTCCATGTAACTTTAGCATACTTGCCAAAATTTATATGTTGTCCTCTGAAAAATTACAAATGGGGTGGTCCTGGTGAGAGGTGCAGCAGGAGTGAATTCAGTAGAATCGCCCTGTTGTGGCATTGTACAGTGGGTGATGCAATTCACTGGGTATTATGTAAACAAGCCTTTTGTTATTTAATAAGAGGCCGCTTGGAGTCAGGAAAGGGGCGTATTAACTAGGCCAGCAGCGTGAAACCACCAGCCATTGTAAGTAACCCGAGAGTTACTCATATGGCCTATGTTCCCGCAAAGTGATTTGTCAGTGCATCTTTGGACTCAGCAGTGGATTACAGAAACTGGAAAGAGGCGTTTATTTACACAAGACAACTCCTGCAGCATTAGCATATTTTAGCATATTTTATCCTAGGACAGACTCATATATTAAAATTCTATTTCTTCTACCTATGCGGTAGAAGAAATAGAATTTTAATAAATGAGTCTGTCCTAGGATTATATATATTGTATGATTAAAGTAATTTTTATGAGTTTTGAATAATATCTTTATTGGAAGGATTGAGTGAACAGGTGTAGATTGTTTGGTGATTAGCAATGGTATAAATATCTGACCAGCTCAGTTACACAGACATCCTTTGATAAAGCTGCAGTGCTCGCAGCGAAATGCGTCAGGAATTTTTCTGGGTCATCATCTGATACATCTTCACTGCCTGTACATATCCGGACCAAAACTGGACTTTGATTGGAGCAGAAAAAATCGTGGTGATTAAAGTTTCTGAAAACCATCAGCTTATCACCTCCATGAGGAGGACACCGTAATCTAATGAGGAACCCACAATTGGACACTTGAATTACATCAAAGATATCCAAGGGACTTCACCTCTAACGGCTTTGGTAAAGTTGTTTGGTCAGACTGCGCAGTCAGTCTATTTCCACCTAATCGACCCATCTGCTTATCCAGTTTGTTTCATAGGAACGGACTATAACACTACAGGCAGTTAATTTTGAGACCCTCAGTTTTTAATTCATTTGTTATATGAGCTCGGTATATATGTTTTTAAATGTGGCTTAAATTGCCAGTATATTAAATGTGAAGTTTTTATCACTCAATCCTTCATGTGTTATTACCATATTAGCGCTGCTATTGTTTGTTTTTTCTTTCTTGTCATTGGTTGGGTGTGACTACCCCATCAGGTGTAGCAGCAGCATTAGAGGTGCAGTACCGTTAGCGCCCGATCATATACCTGTTGGTAAAATTTGTTCTCACCTCTGTAACATGTATACAGGGGCCAGCGCTACCCGCTCAGCAAGGTCTGCAAAGCAGGGAGGCGCCATGATGTGGAGGCGCTCTCCCCGCTCTGCTATCCTGCTGCTATGTACTGTTGTTGACAGCTGCCACTGCACCTGTCAACTGTATGACATGCAGCGGTGCCGGAAGTGTAAAGAGTAGCTCCTCCTCTCTGCCTCCTCATTGCTGGAAGCGGCAGCTAGAGAGAGGGAGACACCTACCTGCATGTATTTGCTGACAGGCTCCCACTCAGCGCCTACCCCCAACCAGCAGCAGCCAGACCCTTCTGGAGGGCAGCAACAACAGCTGTCGCCAGTAAGTCTGTTCCTCAGAGACGCTGAATGCAGGTGAGCAGCGGCGGGGCAAGGTGGTATGGAGCTTTGTTTTTGGCATGCTCCAGTGTGCACATGTGCACAAGCTCCCCCACCTCATTGTATATTTCTCTCTCCCTGTGGCCATGATGTTTAAGGGGCACTACTACTGTGGGAATTATGTGTATAAGTGGCACTACTACTGTGGCCATTTTGTGTTTAAGGGCCACTTCTACTGCAGGTATTATGTGTAAGGGGAACTACTACTGTGGCCATTATCTGTAAGGGGCACTATTACTGTTGGCATTATGTGTTTAAGGGCCACTTCTACTGAAGGTATTATGTGTAAGGGGCACTAGTACTGTGGGCATTGGTGGTCATTCCGAGTTGTTCGCTCGCAAGCTGCTTTTAGCAGCTTTGCACACGCTAAGCCGCCGCCTACTGGGAGTGAATCTTAGCTTATCAAAATTGCGAATGAAAGATTAGCAAAATTGCGAATAGACACTTCTTAGCAGTTTCTGAGTAGCTTCAAACTTACTCGGCATCTGCGATCAGTTCAGTGCTTGTCGTTCCTGGTTTGATGTCATAAACACACCCAGCGTTCGCCCAGACACTCCTCCGTTTCTCCAGCTACTCCCGCGTTTTTCCCAGAAACGGTAGCGTTTTTTCACACACTCCCATAAAACGGCCTTTTTCCGCCCAGAAACACCCACTTCCTGTCAATCACACTACGATCACCAGAACGAAGAAAAAACCTTGTAATGCCGTGAGTAAAATACCTAACTACATAGCAAATTTACTTGGCGCAGTCTCAGTGCGAACATTGCGCATGCGCATTTAGCGAAAAATCGCTGCGATGCGAAGAAAAATACCGAGCGAACAACTCGGAATGACCCCCATTATGTATAAGAAGTAGAGATGAGCGGGCTCGGTTTCCTGAGAACCGAACCCACCCGAACTTTACCACCCAAGCCCGGATCCGAGTCAGGCTCGGGTTTTCCTTCCTGACTCGAAAACCAGAATGAGGCAAAGCATCATCATCCTGCTGTCAGATTCTCGCGGGGTTTGGATTCCATATAAGCAGCTGCGCGTCGCCGCCATCTTCACTCCTGCTTTTGAGAGTGTAGAGAGTACATGTCTGTCCTCAGTGTCCTGCATCAGTTCAGTGGTAGTGTCTTGTGCTGCATTAGTCCAGTCACAGTGGTTGTGTCCTCTGCTGCCATATGTCCAGTGCTGCTGTATAAGTCCAGTCCATTGGTGCTGTGTTGTGCTGCATCAGTTCAATGGTGGTGTACTGTGCTGCATCAGTCCAGTCACAGTGGTGGTGTCCTCTGCTGCCATATGTCCAGTGCTGCTGTATAAGTCCAGTCCATTGCAGTGGTGCTGTGTTGTCCTGCATCAGTACAGTGGTAGTGTCTTGTGCTGCATCAGTCCAGTCACAGTGGTGGTGTCCTCTCCTGCCATATGTCCAGTGCTGCTGTATAAATCCAGTCCATTGTGTGCTGTGTTGTCCTGCATCAGTACAGTGGTAGTGTCTTGTGCTGCTTTAGTCCAGTCACAGTGGTGGTATCCTCTGCTGCCATATGTCCAGTGCTGCTGTATAAGTCCAGTACATTGCAGTGGTGCTGTGTTGTCCTGAGTCAGTCCAGTGGTGGTGTCCCTGTGCTGCTGTATATGTCCAGTGGTACTGCCGTATATGTCCAGTGATACTGCTGTATATGTCCATTGATACTGCCATATATGTCCAGCGGTACTGCCGTATAAATCCAGTGATTCTGCCGTATGATTCCAGTGATCCCGCCGTATAAGTCCAGTGGTACTGGCGTATAAGTCCAGTGATCCTGCTGTATAATTCCAGTGGTACTGGCGTATAAGTCCAGTCCAGTGATACTGCCGTATATGTCCAGTGGTACTGCCATATATTCCAGAGATCCTGCCATATAATTCCAGTGGTACTGGCATATAAATCCAGTGATCCTGCCGTATAATTCCAGTGGTAGTGGCGTATAAGTCTTGTGATCCTGCCATATAATTCCAGTGGTATTGGCGTATAAATCCAGTGATCCTGCCGTATAATTCCAGTGGTACTGGCGTATAAGTCCAGTCCAGTGATACTGCCGTATATGTCCAGTGGTACTGGTGTATAACTCCAGTGATCCTGCCGTATAATTCCAGTGATCCTGCCGTATAATTCCAGTGGTACTGGTGTATAAATCCAGTCCAGTGATACTGCCGTATATGTCCAGTGGTACTGCCGTATATGTCCAGTGGTACTGCCGTATAATTCAAGTGATCATGCCGTATAATTTTAGTGGTACTGGCGTATAACTCTAGTGATCATGCCGTATAATTCCAGTGGTACTGGCGTATAAATCCAGTCCAGTGATACAGCCATATATGTCCAGTGGTACTGCCGTATAAGTCCAGTGGTACTGCCGTATAATTCCAGTGGTACTTGCATATAAATCTAGTGATCCTGCCGTATAATTCTAGTGATACTGGTATATAAATCCAGTCCAGTGATACTGCTGTATATGCCAGTGGTACTGCCGTAAATGTCCAGTGATCCTGCCGTATAATTCCAGTGATACTGGCATATAAATCCAGTGATCCTGTCGTATAATTCCAGTGATCTTGCCGTATAATTCCAGTGGTACTGGCGTATAAGTCCAGTGATCCTGCCGTATTATTCCAATGATCCTGCTGTATAATTACAGTGATCCTGCCATATAATTCCAGTGATCCTGCCGTATAATTCCAGTGGTACTGGCGTATAAGTCCAGTACAGTGATACTGCTGTATATGTCCAGTAGTACTGCCGTATAAATCCAGCGATATCGCCGTATAATTCCAGTGATCCTGCCGTATAATTCCAGTGGTACTGGCGTATAATCCAGTCCAGTGATACTGCCGTATATGTCCAGTAGTACTGGCATATAAATCCAGTCCAGTGAAACTGCCATATATGTCCAGTGGTACTGCCGTATAAGTCCAGTGGTACTGCCGTATAATTCCAGTGATCCTGCCATATAATTCCAGTGGTACTGCCGTATAAGTCCAGTCCAGTGAAACTGCCATATATGTCCAGTGGTACTGCCGTATAAGTCCAGTGGTGCTGCCATATATCGTGTTTCCCTGATAATAAGACCTACCCTGATAATAAGACCTACCCTTACTTCTGCAGAACGGTCCAAAACAAGCCCTACCCCGAAAAATAAGACCTAGCTAAATCTTCATCTTGTCCGGTCCCTGTGCTACACTACAATGCCCCCAGCTTCGCCCCCCACATGAAATGGATGCCGCTGTTAAAGATTTAACAGTGGCATTCAGTCACAGCTGCAGCGTCTCACTCTCTCACAGTAAGCGCGCACCCTCCCCTCGTTTTCTGTGAATGACGCTGGCGTGCATGCCAACGCCATTTACAGCAGCACCGCGGAGGAGAGTACAGAAAAAGAGGAAAGTGAAGACAAAAAAACGGTAAGTAAAGTATTGTAAAGCAGGACTGAGGGGCATGATGGGGATAAAAGCAGGACTGGGGGAGCATAACGGTCATTATTTTATTTATTATCCTGTCTGTTTTGACCCCCAGACAATTGCTGTCAATGTTAATTAAAATAAGACCTACCACGAAAATAAGCCCTGTGGTGTTTTTTGGACAAAAAAAAAATAAGACAGTGTCTTTTTATCGGGGAAACACGGAATGTTCAGTGGTGCTGTCCTGTGCTGTATATTATTTACTCCAAATAAAGGGGTTATTAATATTTAATACAAATAATTTTCACAAGGTTTGCCCTGTGTGGTGTAGAGGTACGCTCTCCTGAACCGCTTATTGGGGGTCATTCCGACCCGAACGCTCAATGCAGTTGTTCGTAGCGCAGTGATCGGGTCGGAACTGCATGTGTGCCCGCGCCGCAGTGCGCCGGTGCATGCCGGACAGTCGAAGGCCGTCATTCCCTTGCGATCGCCTCTGCCTGATTGACAGGCAGAGGTGGTCACTGGGCGGGAGGGGGTGGCACGGCAGCGTTCGGCCGCCATTTTAGGTATGCGGTCCGGTCAACTCTGGAACGTGCAAGGGGCTGGGTGACGAAACACGCAGCCGCTGCGATCAGGGGCAGTGACGAGCAACTCCCAGTCAGCCGCAGAAGCTGCGCTGGCCGGGAGTTACTCAACAAGTACAGAAGCATCGCCGCTGTGCGATGCTTTTGTACTTATGTAGGGGGGCCGTACAGACATGCGGGGTGGGCTAGCCCTGTGCTGGGCATCCCCCCCGCATGTCTGGGGACATGATCGTAGCTGTGCTAAATTTAGCACAGCTATGTTTAACTCAGAATGAGTCCATTGTTATATAACTCCCAAAAAATAATGGAGAACAAAAATTTGGAGGATAAAATAGGGAAAGATCAAGAACCACTTCCTCCTAGTGCTGAAGATGCTGCCACTTGTCATGACATAGACTATGAAATGCCATCAACGTCGTCTGCCAAGGCCAATGCCCAATGTGATAGTAGAGGGCATGTAAAATCCAAAAAGCCCAGGTTCAGTAAAAATATCCTAAAAAAGAAATGAGGAGAAACATAAACTTGCCAATAAGCCATTTACAACATGGAGTGTCAAGGAACGGCTGAGTCCCTGGCCTATGTTCATGACTAGTGGTTCAGCTTCACATGACGATGGAAGCCCTCATCATCCCGCTAGAAAAATTATAAGAGTTAAGCTGAAAAAAGCACAGCAAAGAACTGTGCGTTCTAAGATGGTATCTCAAATCCCCAGAGAGAGTCCAAATGTGCCGGCGGTTGCGATGCCTGACCTTCCCACCACTGGATGGGAAGAGGTGGCTCCATCCACCATTTGCACGCCCACTGCAAGTGCTGGAAGGAGCACCCAAAGTCCAGTTTCTGATATTCAAATTGAAGATGTCACTGTTGAAGTACACCAGGATGAGGATATGGGTGTTGCTGGCGCTGAAGAGGACGTTGACGAGGAGGATTCTGATGGTGATGTGATTTGTTTAAATCAGGCACCAGGGGAGACACCTGTTGTCTGTGGAATGAATAAGCCCATTGTGATGCCTGGGCAAAATACCAAAAAAAACACCTCTTCTGTGTGGAATTATTTCTCCACAAATCCAGACAACAGGTGTCAAGCTGTGTGTTGCCTCTGTCAATCTATAATAAGTAGGGGTAAGGACATTAACCACCTAGGAACATCCTCCCTTATACGTCACATGCTGCGTATTCATGAGAAGTCAGTGTCAAATTGTGAAACTTTGGGTAAGAGCGTAAGCAGTCCACTGACACCTAAATCCCTTCTTCCTCTTGTACCCAAGCTCCTGCAAGCCACACCACCAACTCCCTCAACATCAACTTCCTCCTCAGTCAGGAACGTCAGTAGTCCTGCAGGCCATGGTACTGGCAAGACTGAGGAGTCCTCTCCTAACCGGGATTCCTCCGGAGGATCCTTGAGTGGTACGCCTACTGCTGCTGTTGCTGCCGCTGCTGTTGGTGCTGCTGGGAGTCGATCATCATCACAGAGGTGAAGTCGGAAGACCACTTGTACTACTTCAACTAAGCAATTGACTGTCCAACAGTCCTATGTGAGGAAGATGAAATATGACAGCAGTCATCCTTTTGCAAAGCGAATAACTGAGGCCTTGACAGCTATATTGGTGTTACTAGGCAGGCGATACCGAGAATGTACAGAGACGTCAGAAAAAGTGTCCTCAGTGTCCTACAAAATGCAGTTGTACCCACTGTCCACTTAACCACGGACATGTGGACAAGTGGACAAGTGGAACAGGGCAGACTAAGGACTGTGACAGCCCACTGTATTGCCTCCCGCAGCAACAACAACAACAGCAGCGGCACCAGTAATGGCATCTTGCAAATGCCAACTCGTTTCTAGGCAGGCTACGCTATGTATCACCGCTTTCCGTAAGAGCACACCACTGACAACCTATTACAGAAACATCATCGCACAATGGCTTACCCCAATTAGACTCTCCTGGGGATTTGTGATATTGGACAATGCCACCAATATTGTGCATGCATTACATCTGGGCAAATTTCAGCACGTCCCTTGTTTTGCACATACTGTACAATAAATTTGGTGGTGCAGATTTTTTTTTAAAATGACAGGGGCGTGCAGGAGATGCACTTTTTTGCATTCAGCCACCGCGCGCTGAAGACTGGAGCGCCATCAATCACTCTTGAACCTGCCCTGCCATCACCTGAAGCAAGAGGTGGAAACGAGATGGAATTCAACACTCTATATGCTTCAGAGGATGTAGGAGCAGCAAAAGGCCATTCAAGCCTATACATACACCTACAATATAGGCAAAGGAGGGGGAATGCACCTGACTCAAGCACAGTGGAGAATGATTTCCATCTTGTGCAAGGTACTCCAACCCTTCGAACTTGCCACAAGTGAAGTCAGTTCAGACACTGCCAGCTTGAGTCAGGTCATTCCCCTCATCAGGCTTTTGCAGAAGAAGCTGGAGAAATTGAAGGAGAAGCTAAGACGGAGCGATTCCGCAAAGTATGTGGGACTTGTGGATGGAGCCCTTCATTCGCTTTGCCAGGATTCAAGGGTGGTTAATCTGTTGAAATCAGAGCACTACATTTTGGCACCGTGCTCGATCCTACGTTGTATCTCTCTTTCCGGCAGACACAAGTCTGCAGAGGTTCAAAGACCTGCTGGTGAGACAATTGTCAACTCAAGCGGAACGTGACCCGTCAACAGCTCCTCCTTCATTTTCTCCAGCAACTGGGGCTGCGAGGAAAAGGATAAGATTTCCTAGCCCAACCGCTAGCGGTGATGCAGGGCAGTCAGGAGCGAGTGCTGACATCTGGTCCGGACTGAAGGACCTGCCAACAATTACTGACATGTCTACTGTCACTGCATATGATTCTGTCACTATTGAAAGAATAGTGGAGGATTATATGAGTGACAGCATCCAAGTAGGCATGTCAGACACTCCAAACTACCAAAATTTCTGAATGTCAGACAGTCCGTATGTATACTGGCAGGAAAAAGAGGCAATTTGGATGCCCTTGCACAAACTAGCTTTATTTTACCTAAGTTGCTCCCCCTCCAGTGTGTACTCCGAAAGAGTGTTTAGTGCAGCCGGTTACCTTGTCAGCGATCGGCGTAGGAGGTAACTTCCACAAAATGTGGAGAAGATGACGTTCATCAAAATGAATTATAAAGTCCTCCGGGAAGACCTTTACCAGCAATTGCCTACAAAAAGTACACAGGGACCTGTGATGGTGGATTCCAGTGGGGACAAATTAATACTCTGTGAGGAGGAGGATGTACACACTGAAAGGGGTGAGGAATCAGAGGATGAGGTTGACATCTTGCCTCTGTAGAGCCAGTTTGTGCAAGGAGAGATTGATTGCTTCTTTTTTGCTGGGGGCCCAAACAAACCAGTAATTTTAGCCACAGTCGTGTGGCAGACCCTGTCACTGAAATGATGGGTTTGTTAAAGTGTGCATGTCCTGTTTATACAACATAAAGGTGGGTGGGAGGGACAAGGACAATCCCATCTTGCACCTCTTTTTATTGTTTGCATCATGTGCTGCTTGGGGACTAGTTTTTTAAAGTGCCATCCTGTCTGACATTGCCGTACAACTCCAGGGGTACTGCTGTATAAGTCCAGGGGTACTGTCGTATAAGTCAAGTCCAGTGGTGGTGTCTTGTGCTGCCACAAGTCCAGTGGTGGTGTCCTGTGCTGTATATTATTTACTCCAAATAAAAAGCTTATAGATATTACTTATATTATTATCCAAATAATGTTTAAAGGGTTTGCCCTGTGTGGTGTAGGGGTACGCGCCTGTGCTGCATATTATTATAATAGCTGTAAATAAAAGGGTTATTATTATCCAAATTAATTTTACAGGCTTTGCCATGTGTATGTGTGGCTTAGGGGTATGCTCTCCTGTGCCACCAATATTGTGCGTGTATTACATCTGGGCAAATTCCAGCATGTCCCATGTTGTTTGTGCCGCACATTCGTGTCACTTAGCTTTGTCATACAGCTACCTCACAGCACCTCTTTTACTTCTTTGCATCATGTGCTGTTTGGGGCCTAGTTTTTTTAAGTGCCATCCTGTCTGCCACTGCAGTGCTACTCCTAGATGGGCCAGATGTTTGTGCCGCACACTTGTGTTACTTAGCTTAGTCATACAGCTACCTCGGTGCAACTTTTAGGCCTAAAAACAATATTGTGAGGTGTGAGGTGTTCAGAATAGACTGGAAATGAGTGGAAATGAATATTATTGAGGTTAACAATACCATAGGATCAAAATTACCCCCAAATTCTGTGATTTTAGCTGTTTTTATGTTTTTTTCAAAAATCATCCAGATCCAAAACCAAAACACGAAAGGGTGGTTTTGGCAAAACCAATCCAGATCCAAAACACAAGGATGGAACCAGAACCAAAACCAAAGCACAAAACACGAAAAGTGCCCACCGCACATCTCTAGTAAAAAGCTGTGGGCATTGTGTATAAGGTGCACCACTGTGTGGCGTAACGTGTATAAGGGCTACTACCGTGTAGCATAACATGTTTAAGGGGCACTACTGTGTGGCGTAACATGTATAAGTGGGACTACTGTGTAGCATAATGTAAATAAAGGGCACTAATCTCCATTAGACTGCTACACAAGCACATTTGGATCTATTTGTGAATTCCATTGTGGAGGTTTCTATTGTCAACATATTTAAAAAAAAAATAAACGTCTGTTGTACTATTATGATAAAACTTTATATATGAAGTTTTCTCCACCCAATTGAGTTGGATATAAAAGTCCCCTTGTTTTTACAGGTTTTTAAGGATCTTTATATGGCCATCTTGGATACACTTCACCACAAGTTTTTGTGATCAAATCTCTCGGTTGTTCAGTAAAAGTGACACATGGAGGAAGCTGTATGTCCACTGGTGTATACTAATTGTAATTCCATCATTTGGTCTCGATATTTGTGGAGAACTGCCCCTGATGAAGTCATAACGACGAAACACGCAGGGTCTGTCAGCTATGAGATAGTAATCCAAATCGTGAAGATTTTCCCTTTATGAGCTCACACCTTAAGGATCCCAGGAGAATAAACTGTGCAAAGATTTATTTAATCTACAGTCTGCACCAATAGGGTCCATTATTTTGGGAGATTTAAAGATTTAATATCCAATGAATATAGTGCACTTGGGAATTTTTGTTTTTATACATATATATATATATATATATATATATATATATATATATATATATATATATATATATATATATAGAGAGAATGGATGCTGGCGGCACTCACGGTCTTGTATGGACACCAAGAAATGAGCTGACTCAAATCAGTGTTGCTTAACGTTTCGGTCTTTATTCGACCGTCATCAGAAGTCACAATACAAATAATACAAAAGCTTACCTTTATACAAACAGAGTATCACCACACGTGCAGCGTCCCCGGTTCTCACGGAGACTTACTTCCGGTTGCGTCATTCCCCATGGACAACCTTGCCCTGCAGGCGTCGCATACCGGTGTGCGCATATCCCATCACCATAGTAACATATACATAGAAGGTTGGCCCCATCGTCCGGACAATAACACTGTTTGAAGGGAGCAAACACAATACAAATATAGCAGCTTGGGACATACTAAAATCGAATGAAAAAATATATATATATCATGAGGCGTGCAGATGCTGCTTGTAAATAACCTAATGTACACCTTAACAATATATATCAGATGCAGATTATAATGCATGCAGCAAATAAAGAATTACAAAAAACAAGCAAATGAGAGAGTTTCATTAAGCCCGTTGGGTGACACCGTGTTTAACCGGTGTATCCAGCGGGCTTCCTTCTGTAAGAGAACTTTATGCCTATCACCTCCCCGTTTGGAGGATGGAACCTGCTCTAACATTTTATAACGTAAAGTGGCCAAACCATGCTGGTACTGTTTAAAATGTTTGGCCACCGGCTGATCTATGTGCTTACCCTCCAAAATTTGCTTGATTGCACTTCTGTGCTGTGACATTCTCTCTTTAAACTGACAAGTGGTTTTGCCTATGTAAAGGAGCCCACAGGGACACCGGATGCAATAAATGACAAATTTACTGGTGCAGGTTAAAACCTGCCTGATCTTAATTTTATTACCATTATGAGGATGTAATATGTAATCACCAGTCTCCAGATAGAGACAAGTGGTGCAACCTGTGCATTTATAATTGCCAGGTTTCTTGGAGAGGAAAGTTACGGTAGGGGGGACAGAGAATGAGGAGACATCGTTGTGTACTACCTTATCCCTAATGCTACTACCCCTCCTATAACATGGAAGATACCTACTGGTCTTGAGGCTAGACATGTCAGGATCTGACTGTATAATGGGCCAGATACTCTTGGCAGTATCTGTCAGACGTTGGCTAGCGGTGGTAAAGCTAGTGACACATACAACTGCATTCTGTGCTCCCTTATTATGTATGGTCTTTTTGCTAGGGATTTTAGGTTCTAATGTGGCCCTTGTTCTAGCCGTCTGTAAGAGCTTGTTACTGTAGCCCCTTTCCAGAAATTTAATGGTCATCAAATCCATCTGCTCCTTCTCATCCACAGGGTCACTGCAGATGCGATGCACCCGCAGGAACTGTGAATATGGCAGACCATTCTTCAATGCCTTCGGATGATGGCTCGAAAAAAGCAATAAACTGTTGACATCCGTGGGTTTTCTATAGACACTTGTTCTAAAGTGACCCCCCTCCTGTCTAATTTCCACATCCAAAAAATGGATACTAGATGACTGAATGTCAAAAGTGAATTTGATGGCACTATCCATCCTTTTAACCATTTGCATCATCTCAACGAAATCCTCTCGGGAACCTGTCCATAGGATGAAAATATCGTCGATGTAACGAGTATACATGGCGATATTTGTCTTAAATCGAATGTCTGAAAAAAAGAGATCATGCTCCACACCGAACATAAAAGCATTAGCATATGCCGGTGCGGCGCAAGATCCCATCGCACAACCTCTTTCTTGCTTAAAAAATTCATTGTTAAAAAGAAAATAATTTCTAACTAACGTTAATTCAAGCAATGACATAAAAAAATCAATATCAGGACCAGTATATTTCGGATTACCAACTATCAGCGTTCTAACCGCATTGAGGCCCCGATCGTGGGGGATGCTGGTGTACAGGCTAACTACATCTGCCGTGCACAACCAGCATTCACCCGGGGTAACCTGTGTTTCTCTAAGTTTTGTTAAGAATGTAGTGGTATCCTTAAGATATGTGGCCTCGTTCTGAATTACCGGTTGTAGATAGAAATCTACATATTGAGCAATTTTGGAATATAAAGAATTCCTGGCTGCTATTATGGGTCGTCCAGGAGGACACGCTGAATCTTTATGCAGCTTGGGTATGGTGTAAAAAACCGGCACATTAGGTGCCCTAACTCCCAGCGCCTTTCTAGTGGCATTAGAAATAATACCACTAGTTTCAGCCCGTTGTAATAAGACATTCAACTCACCGGAAAATTCAGAAGTTGGATCCACATCTAATTTAGTGTATACTGTCTGATCATTGAGCTGACGATATGCCTCTTTCGTGTAGTCCACCAAATCCTGAATCACGATGCCACCCCCCTTGTCGGCAGGGCGCACCGTGATATCAGTATAAGCTGATAGATTCTGCAAGGCAGAGCGCTCTGCCTTAGTAATGTTGGAAACATATGGACTGCTAGAATTACTACAATCATCTATGCTCTGAGACATAGTGCGTGTGAACACTTTAATTGCAGAATTAGTGGAATAAGGGTCAAAAGTAGATGCGGCCTTGACAGGACAGTCTGCCACATCATCTTGAAGAATAACCTTGGAGTTAAAGAACTCCTTCAAACGTAATGTCCTGCTAAATCTGCAGAGATCAACTCTGCTATCAAAATCATTATGCAGATTTGTAGGTACAAAGTTAAGTCCCTTGGATAGTATACTAATTTCATCATCAGTAAGGGATCTAGATGAGAGATTGTATATCACTTCTTTATCTTTGCGCCTTTTGCGCCCTTCCCTTTGGCACTGGCCGCCGCGTCGGGTTCTACTTCGACAGGGCTTTCTCGTTGGGCCCTCGTCTGAACACCTAAAGGGACCGGCTGTGGTGGGGGGCGACGACGTCTTGATGGCCCCAAGTCCGATTCACTATTGGAGGCACCACTGGAGGTGTCACCTTCCAATGGAAAACGCCGTGCTCTCCTCGAGTTACGTGACCGAAAATTATTGGGTCTAGACGTAGTATTGCTGGCCCAAAGGTACACTTTGTTTTCTGCATAGTCCTTAGTCACCGTTGAAAACTTCTTAGTTTTGAATTTAACAAGGTCCGCCTTATATTTCTCGACTTGTGTGGCAAGTTTGCTGATCCAGTCACAGCTGGCATCCACACTAAGCTTAGGTAAGATTGTTTGTTCCAATTCCCTTATCTTTGTACGAACCAGATCCAGCTCTCTGGTAGCCTCCTCGACCACCAGGAGGATGAGGTCAAAGGATGCCTTATTGAGCACTGCGGCCCATTTACGACAAAACTCCGGGTTGTGTCTTCCTATCGTTGGGGTGTTGCGGATACGGAATCCTCTAGGCAACATCTTATCCCTATAATAGTCGGAGAGGCAGACCCCGTGTAAATAATAATCAGTTTCACGGTTCTTTAATTTCAACAGATGTAGATATAATTGCTCAGGAGTATCTGTTGCTACATTAGAAGATAGTCTGTCTTTGACCAATATTCTTTCTGCATCAAGGTCTGAAAGTGTAAGCAGTTCTCCCTGTGGCAGTGCAGCCTGCCGGAATCCGGAAACCTCCTCCTGTACCGTCTCCATTCTGAATATGCGTCGTGTTGCGCTGGGCGATTCGGCAATCGCCTGTGTCAAAATATCAGCGTATGGGTGCCTTAATGGTATGGACGCGCCACTGTGAGCAAGCCCAATAATGCAATGAAAAGACAATATTCGACACTCCTATAGATTCAAATGCACAACTTGCCCGGTGCCATCCACAGAACAGGTAATGTAGAGAATGGATGCTGGCGGCACTCACGGTCTTGTATGGACACCAAGAAATGAGCTGACTCAAATCAGTGTTGCTTAACGTTTCGGTCTTTATTCGACCGTCATCAGAAGTCACAATACAAATAATACAAAAGCTTACCTTTATACAAACAGAGTATCACCACACGTGCAGCGTCCCCGGTTCTCACGGAGACTTACTTCCGGTTGCGTCATTCCCCATGGACAACCTTGCCCTGCAGGCGTCGCATACCGGTGTGCGCATATCCCATCACCATAGTAACATATACATAGAAGGTTGGCCCCATCGTCCGGACAATAACACTGTTTGAAGGGAGCAAACACAATACAAATATAGCAGCTTGGGACATACTAAAATCGAATGAAAAAATATATATATATCATGAGGCGTGCAGATGCTGCTTGTAAATAACCTAATGTACACCTTAACAATATATATCAGATGCAGATTATAATGCATGCAGCAAATAAAGAATTACAAAAAACAAGCAAATGAGAGAGTTTCATTAAGCCCGTTGGGTGACACCGTGTTTAACCGGTGTATCCAGCGGGCTTCCTTCTGTAAGAGAACTTTATGCCTATCACCTCCCCGTTTGGAGGATGGAACCTGCTCTAACATTTTATAACGTAAAGTGGCCAAACCATGCTGGTACTGTTTAAAATGTTTGGCCACCGGCTGATCTATGTGCTTACCCTCCAAAATTTGCTTGATTGCACTTCTGTGCTGTGACATTCTCTCTTTAAACTGACAAGTGGTTTTGCCTATGTAAAGGAGCCCACAGGGACACCGGATGCAATAAATGACAAATTTACTGGTGCAGGTTAAAACCTGCCTGATCTTAATTTTATTACCATTATGAGGATGTAATATGTAATCACCAGTCTCCAGATAGAGACAAGTGGTGCAACCTGTGCATTTATAATTGCCAGGTTTCTTGGAGAGGAAAGTTACGGTAGGGGGGACAGAGAATGAGGAGACATCGTTGTGTACTACCTTATCCCTAATGCTACTACCCCTCCTATAACATGGAAGATACCTACTGGTCTTGAGGCTAGACATGTCAGGATCTGACTGTATAATGGGCCAGATACTCTTGGCAGTATCTGTCAGACGTTGGCTAGCGGTGGTAAAGCTAGTGACACATACAACTGCATTCTGTGCTCCCTTATTATGTATGGTCTTTTTGCTAGGGATTTTAGGTTCTAATGTGGCCCTTGTTCTAGCCGTCTGTAAGAGCTTGTTACTGTAGCCCCTTTCCAGAAATTTAATGGTCATCAAATCCATCTGCTCCTTCTCATCGACACAGGGTCACTGCAGATGCGATGCACCCGCAGGAACTGTGAATATGGCAGACCATTCTTCAATGCCTTCGGATGATGGCTCGATTTTAGTATGTCCCAAGCTGCTATATTTGTATTGTGTTTGCTCCCTTCAAACAGTGTTATTGTCCGGACGATGGGGCCAACCTTCTATGTATATGTTACTATGGTGATGGGATATGCGCACACCGGTATGCGACGCCTGCAGGGCAAGGTTGTCCATGGGGAATGACGCAACCGGAAGTAAGTCTCCGTGAGAACCGGGGACGCTGCACGTGTGGTGATACTCTGTTTGTATAAAGGTAAGCTTTTGTATTACTTGTATTGTGACTTCTGATGACGGTCGAATAAAGACCGAAACGTTAAGCAACACTGATTTGAGTCAGCTCATTTCTTGGTGTCCATACAAGACCGTGAGTGCCGCCAGCATCCATTCTCTACATTACCTGTTCTGTGGATGGCACCGGGCAAGTTGTGCATTTGAATCTATAGGAGTGCCGAATATTGTCTTTTCATTGCATTATTGGGCTTGCTCACAGTGGCGCGTCCATACCATTAAGGCACCCATACGCTGATATTTTGACACAGGCGATTGCCGAATCGCCCAGCGCAACACGACGCATATTCAGAATGGAGACGGTACAGGAGGAGGTTTCCGGATTCCGGCAGGCTGCACTGCCACAGGGAGAACTGCTTACACTTTCAGACCTTGATGCAGAAAGAATATTGGTCAAAGACAGACTATCTTCTAATGTAGCAACAGATACTCCTGAGCAATTATATCTACATCTGTTGAAATTAAAGAACCGTGAAACTGATTATTATTTACACGGGGTCTGCCTCTCCGACTATTATAGGGATAAGATGTTGCCTAGAGGATTCCGTATCCGCAACACCCCAACGATAGGAAGACACAACCCGGAGTTTTGTCGTAAATGGGCCGCAGTGCTCAATAAGGCATCCTTTGACCTCATCCTCCTGGTGGTCGAGGAGGCTACCAGAGAGCTGGATCTGGTTCGTACAAAGATAAGGGAATTGGAACAAACAATCTTACCTAAGCTTAGTGTGGATGCCAGCTGTGACTGGATCAGCAAACTTGCCACACAAGTCGAGAAATATAAGGCGGACCTTGTTAAATTCAAAACTAAGAAGTTTTCAACGGTGACTAAGGACTATGCAGAAAACAAAGTGTACCTTTGGGCCAGCAATACTACGTCTAGACCCAATAATTTTCGGTCACGTAACTCGAGGAGAGCACGGCGTTTTCCATTGGAAGGTGACACCTCCAGCGGTGCCTCCAATAGTGAATCGGACTTGGGGCCATCAAGACGTCGTCGCCCCCCACCACAGCCGGTCCCTTTAGGTGTTCAGACGAGGGCCCAACGAGAAAGCCCTGTCGAAGTAGAACCCGACGCGGCGGCCAGTGCCAAAGGGAAGGGCGCAAAAGGCGCAAAGATAAAGAAGTGATATACAATCTCTCATCTAGATCCCTTACTGATGATGAAATTAGTATACTATCCAAAGGACTTAACTTTGTACCTACAAATCTGCATAATGATTTTGATAGCAGAGTTGATCTCTGCAGATTTAGCAGGACATTACGTTTGAAGGAGTTCTTTAACTCCAAGGTTATTCTTCAAGATGATGTGGCAGACTGTCCTGTCAAGGCCGCATCTACTTTTGACCCTTATTCCACTAATTCTGCAATTAAAGTGTTCACACGCACTATGTCTCAGAGCATAGATGATTGTAGTAATTCTAGCAGTCCATATGTTTCCAACATTACTAAGGCAGAGCGCTCTGCCTTGCAGAATCTATCAGCTTATACTGATATCACGGTGCGCCCTGCCGACAAGGGGGGTGGCATCGTGATTCAGGATTTGGTGGACTACACGAAAGAGGCATATCGTCAGCTCAATGATCAGACAGTATACACTAAATTAGATGTGGATCCAACTTCTGAATTTTCCGGTGAGTTGAATGTCTTATTACAACGGGCTGAAACTAGTGGTATTATTTCTAATGCCACTAGAAAGGCGCTGGGAGTTAGGGCACCTAATGTGCCGGTTTTTTACACCATACCCAAGCTGCATAAAGATTCAGCGTGTCCTCCTGGACGACCCATAATAGCAGCCAGGAATTCTTTATATTCCAAAATTGCTCAATATGTAGATTTCTATCTACAACCGGTAATTCAGAACGAGGCCACATATCTTAAGGATACCACTACATTCTTAACAAAACTTAGAGAAACACAGGTTACCCCGGGTGAATGCTGGTTGTGCACGGCAGATGTAGTTAGCCTGTACACCAGCATCCCCCACGATCGGGGCCTCAATGCGGTTAGAACGCTGATAGTTGGTAATCCGAAATATACTGGTCCTGATATTGATTTTTTTATGTCATTGCTTGAATTAACGTTAGTTAGAAATTATTTTCTTTTTAACAATGAATTTTTTAAGCAAGAAAGAGGTTGTGCGATGGGATCTTGCGCCGCACCGGCATATGCTAATGCTTTTATGTTCGGTGTGGAGCATGATCTCTTTTTTTCAGACATTCGATTTAAGACAAATATCGCCATGTATACTCGTTACATCGACGATATTTTCATCCTATGGACAGGTTCCCGAGAGGATTTCGTTGAGATGATGCAAATGGTTAATAGGATGGATAGTGCCATCAAATTCACTTTTGACATTCAGTCATCTAGTATCCATTTTTTGGATGTGGAAATTAGACAGGAGGGGGGTCACTTTAGAACAAGTGTCTATAGAAAACCCACGGATGTCAACAGTTTATTGCTTTCTTCGAGCCATCATCCAAAGGCATTGAAGAATGGTCTGCCATATTCACAGTTCCTGCGGGTGCATCGCATCTGCAGTGACCCTGTGGATGAGAAGGAGCAGATGGATTTGATGACCATTAAATTTCTGGAAAGGGGCTACAGTAACAAGCTCTTACAGACGGCTAGAACAAGGGCCACATTAGAACCTAAAATCCCTAGCAAAAAGACCATACATAATAAGGGAG
Source organism: Pseudophryne corroboree (assembly GCF_028390025.1). Taxonomy (NCBI): domain Eukaryota; kingdom Metazoa; phylum Chordata; class Amphibia; order Anura; family Myobatrachidae; genus Pseudophryne; species Pseudophryne corroboree. The sequence continues at coordinate 376,845,717 of NC_086447.1, read as the reverse complement.
CACAGAATGCAGTTGTATGTGTCACTAGCTTTACCACCGCTAGCCAACGTCTGACAGATACTGCCAAGAGTATCTGGCCCATTATACAGTCAGATCCTGACATGTCTAGCCTCAAGACCAGTAGGTATCTTCCATGTTATAGGAGGGGTAGTAGCATTAGGGATAAGGTAGTACACAACGATGTCTCCTCATTCTCTGTCCCCCCTACCGTAACTTTCCTCTCCAAGAAACCTGGCAATTATAAATGCACAGGTTGCACCACTTGTCTCTATCTGGAGACTGGTGATTACATATTACATCCTCATAATGGTAATAAAATTAAGATCAGGCAGGTTTTAACCTGCACCAGTAAATTTGTCATTTATTGCATCCGGTGTCCCTGTGGGCTCCTTTACATAGGCAAAACCACTTGTCAGTTTAAAGAGAGAATGTCACAGCACAGAAGTGCAATCAAGCAAATTTTGGAGGGTAAGCACATAGATCAGCCGGTGGCCAAACATTTTAAACAGTACCAGCATGGTTTGGCCACTTTACGTTATAAAATGTTAGAGCAGGTTCCATCCTCCAAACGGGGAGGTGATAGGCATAAAGTTCTCTTACAGAAGGAAGCCCGCTGGATACACCGGTTAAACACGGTGTCACCCAACGGGCTTAATGAAACTCTCTCATTTGCTTGTTTTTTGTAATTCTTTATTTGCTGCATGCATTATAATCTGCATCTGATATATATTGTTAAGGTGTACATTAGGTTATTTACAAGCAGCATCTGCACGCCTCATGATATATATATATTTTTTCATTCGATTTTAGTATGTCCCAAGCTGCTATATTTGTATTGTGTTTGCTCCCTTCAAACAGTGTTATTGTCCGGACGATGGGGCCAACCTTCTATGTATATGTTACTATGGTGATGGGATATGCGCACACCGGTATGCGACGCCTGCAGGGCAAGGTTGTCCATGGGGAATGACGCAACCGGAAGTAAGTCTCCGTGAGAACCGGGGACGCTGCACGTGTGGTGATACTCTGTTTGTATAAAGGTAAGCTTTTGTATTATTTGTATTGTGACTTCTGATGACGGTCGAATAAAGACCGAAACGTTAAGCAACACTGATTTGAGTCAGCTCATTTCTTGGTGTCCATACAAGACTGTGAGTGCCGCCAGCATCCATTCTCTACATTACCTGTTCTGTGGATGGCACCGGGCAAGTTGTGCATTTGAATCTATAGGAGTGCCGAATATTGTCTTTTCATTATATATATATATATATATATATATATACTGTATAAAGACCAAATGGCTGAACGACGCACAATATATCGTTAGGTAGTTTGTAAGATTGCACAGTGTGTAGTACACACTGTGTACACACTATATAGTTTGTCCGGGAGTCCAAGGGAAATTGGGACAATCATTGTGTCATTTACACATCGTCTGTGTTCCCAGCTTTGCTCAAGCAGACAAACAGAAGCAGATCTTGTCCCTCACCACACAACTGAACGTAAGGATGACATCGGTGCTGCTCTGCCAAGCAGCCTTAGTTTTTAGTCTTAAATGTATAATATGTCTACTGTACAGTTGCATATGTGCAGTATGAACTCATATGTGTAATGTTTGTAATGTATGCTACGTTTTTTCCTCCATGTTGCTGCTTGGCGATGCATTGTACAACAAAGAATTCCTAGTGTACGTGAGTACACCTGGCCAATAAAGCTGATTCTGATTCTGATATCAACACAATTTACTTAATTTTATATTTTTTTCTAAATTTCTCAATAAGAAACTTTTGGCCTATGGGGCATAGCTAGATTAAGAGAGGAGCACACTGATATCACTAGCTTTCCCTCTTAAGCAGCAGCAGAACCAGCAGCCAGAATGAGAGCAGGACAGTATGCAGTGCAGGCAGAGAAATAGGAATATCATGTTTCATGAGCTACCGATGGAGCTTTCTGACCGGAGGAGAGATAGGAGGGTGGAGAGAGCTGTAAGTGATACAGTGATCCCAGCTTCTCCTCCTCCCGGCCTGGGTGTCATGTCCCAGTGTGTCATGTCATGTCCCAATGTGTAAGTAGTAAAGAGGCTGCTGCTATTCTTGCATGTGACAAGATAAATTATTTTATTTTTCTATATGTATTTTAAGGTTAAGTTGTCTTTGTTCCACTACAAAAAAAGTTTATAAAATAGTTGTCTTTCAATTAGGTGGAGCTATAAACAGTACACAGGCATTATTAAACTACTAGATTAAAACTAATATACACCATTGGTTTAAATTTAATATATACAATCTATACATCCCACCATGACCCATTCCAAGAGGGACAAAATGCTGTCTACCTGGAGTTTCTTCTTAATTTATGATTGCAATGTTGAAGTACCTTTCTTATCAATTAAATAGTTCAACACAGGTGACGCCAATCATATATTAAGTTAAGTCCAGGTAGAGAGAATTTTGACCATCCTGGAATGGGACATGTTGGGAGGTATGCACAATTTTATATACATCCCTCACCATTCATCGGGCCCACCCTGTCTTGAGTGCCCCGGGCCCCGCCAAAATTCTAATACACAAAGGTTCCGTGATTCAAAATAAGTTTGGGAACCCCTGAGCTAGGGTATAAAGGAATAATTTGCTTTTGCATAGCACGCAATAAGAGGAAGTTTTATTTGCTCTTCTCATTGTTAGAAATACACCAAAGTGAAACATACCTAATATGTGTATTAACGCAATACATATGATATCCCGGCAGATGTCACTACACCGACAGCAGCATCCCATCTGCCGGACTTCCATCAGCGAGGCAGCGAGTCCCCTCGCAGACTCGCTGCACTCACCACGCTTTGGTCCCGGTAGGTTGCTTCCCTTGCCACAGGTTCTATTACCGCTCGGTTGGTGGCGTGGACCCACCAACCAAGTAGGAATACCCCACATTAGTCGGGATTCCGGCCAGCGGCATTACACCGGCTGCCGGGATTTCACCATCAGTCTCCTGAACGCCGGGATCCCAACAGCCGGTATATTAACTGCATCCGGTATCAAACGTTTAAACATCTTATATATAAAATGGAGTTGGGTCGACTTCAGTTAAATGTATTATGATTTTATCCACATATCTGGGCTACATCAGAAAGACAGATGGAAATCCAAATATTTTTTAACATTCATTTAGGAAGTTATGTAAAAAAAAAGCATTAAAAAAAATGTGAAAGAAATAAGAATGATTTCTCATTGCATACAGATCATTGAATAAAATACAAATATGATTCAATAAGCAGTCTGCATATTAGTATTAGAAATTAAATGGAGTACTGCAGATCATTTCTAATGCCACTTAGTCATGAATATATGATGTGATACATAAAGTTATGGTGAATCGGTAACATAAAACAGAACAAGTATACAGCCGTCAGAAGTATTTAGACAAAAGTGTTTTAGACTTTTGACATGAAACAGGATAGCTATAAAAAAATATATATAATATAAACGTTCCAATACCAGTCGACTGTCACTCAAAAGATTTAATATACAGACTTTTTGTGATATAAATCAGAAAACATAGGGTGAGTGTCAAAATAAATTAAATACATTGTACAAGTAAACTTATATTTGATAGAAGGGGTACCGAAGGCAATTGTACTTGCAAATTACAGAAAATTATTCTGTTTATTCATTTGTTGAGAGTGGATGTTTACATAAATATGTGACACTGGATTTACAATGCTTAAAGAATGTTATATATATATATATATATATATATATATATTACTAGCTAGATAGATAGATAGATAGATAGATAGATAGATAGATACATGCATGCATGCATGCATACATACATACATACATACATACATACCATGGTCATTTGTGTAAAATATTGTAAACACTTTGGGGTCTATTTACTAAGCCTTGGAGATAGATAGAGTGGACAGAGATAAAGTCCCAACCAACTAGCTCCTAACTGTCATTTTTCAAACACAGCCTGTAACATGGCAGTAAGGAGTTGATTAGCTGTTACTTTATCTCTGTCTACTTTATCTCTCTCCAAAGCTTAGTAAATAAATAGACCCTTTGTTTTAAAGTACTTTTTTCCATATTGAAAATACTAAACTTTTAGTGCCTGTCTGCTTCTCTTTACCACTCCTGAGAGGACATTTTTTTAAGTTTAGGGAAACCACAGATATTTCTTAGAGTTTTTGTTTTTATTATTACTATTGTTTGAAAACCACTATAGGCAAAACCTCTGAAAATCCAATAAAATATTGGTGTTTTCAAATATCATATCAGACCTTGATAATTGGAACTGTCACTTTATCTCCTGGATGGGTCGGATCATAGCAGGCAAGATAAATCTGCTGTTACGTTTGCTTTCTACAGATGCTCTCTATATGGATTCCTCCTTCTGTGGTAACATTTTTACACCACTACACATTAGAATTTATTTGGCAGATGAAGCATCCTAGAATCTAAATGTGCAGATTACAAAGATCATCTCAGGGTGGAGGCCTGGATATCCCCAACTATAAACAATATTATTTAGCGGCTAGACTTGCTCAAAATGCGCTCAGGAACTGCCAAGCTTCTATGAGATTCTGGACCTTGATCGAAAAGAAGAATCTGGGACTGATCAGTCTCCTCTCTGGCTCTCAAGGGTAAACATGCAAAGTAAGCCTTAAACCACCCAACTATTTTATAGTTCTGGGCCAGAGCTAAAACAAAAGTTTAGTCTAGCAGCACCTAGTTATCTGGCTCCCAAATTTTAAAATTCTCCATGTCCTAAAATCTCTAAATTTTAATTGACCATTAAATGATTTTTGTTCTTTCTCCTGGAAAGTGCCTTCTCTCCCAGACTCCACTTTCTGCCACAGAACATCCCATCCACCACTAAACAGCAAAATAAATTATTTGCCAACTACAGTACTTTCCAAATTTCTATTGAGTGGTTGTAATCTTCCAGTCCTGCTTTACAGGCGGTTATTAATCAAACCTGCTACACCTACTAAATGGAATATATAGGGGGAATTCAATTAGCCACAGTTAATTACCACAGCTAATTGATCTCCAGGGGGTAATTCAATTATCCCCAATAGCTGACACTATCAAGGATTTTGTTTTACCTGGCCGGAGACAGGAGACACAAAATCGCTGATAAGTGCTGTGTTTTCGCAGCCACAATCACAAAAACACATGGATCTGGGAACTTATCCTGGATCCAGTGTGTTTTCACACGATAGCAGGTAAATTTAACTGCAAAAAAAACTAGAATTTAACATCGGGCAAAAAAAACTTTTTATGCTGTAAAATATACCGCGATCGGTTGAATGCCCCACATAATGTGCTTCCTGCACAAATCATCTATATCATTTCTCAAACTCTGAGATAAAAAATAAACATTAAAGTATCATAAAGAAACATATACATGTTCATACATCATAGAAAACATCACACATAAAAGTAAAACAGGAAGCATGGGACAACATCCAAACCATATAGAAATAACGGCAACTGCCAAAAAGTAGGAAATATTGAAATACTGGCCACAAATTTAAAATAGAAAGTTCACAACTCAGCAGACAGAAAAACATAAACTTAGGTCCCCATGTATCAAGCCTTGGAGAGTGATAAATAGCACAGTGATAAAGTACCAACCAATCAGCTCCTAACTTCCATGTCACAGACTGTGTTTGAAAAATGACAGTTAGGAGCTGGATGGCTGGTACTTTATCACAGTGTAATTTATCACTCTCCAAGGCTTGATAAATCTGGGCCATAATGTTGATAATGAGCATGGCAGACTACACTGTAAGGACTCCTCTCCCAAAATCTGTCTAAATTTTACAAAGTGGCAGTGCTCAAAGTGGTTCCAAAGAGGTGGTGGAACTCCCCTCCCCCGAGTACCTATGTAATAAAGGGATTGCCAAAAAAGGGGCATGGGCCCTCATTTCGAGTTGTTCGCTCGCTAGCTGCTTTTAGCAGCATTGCTCACGCTAAGCCGCCGCCTACTGGGAGTGAATCGTAGCATAGCAGAATTGCGAACGAAAGATTCGCAGAATTGCAAATAGAAATTTCTTAGCAGTTTCCGAGTAGCTCGACACTTTCTCTGCCACTGCGATCAGTTCAGTCAGTTTCGTTCCTGGTTTGACATCACAAACACACCCAGCGTTCGCCCAGGCACTACCCCGTTTCTCCAGCCACTCCCGCGTTTTTCCCAGAAACGGCAGCGTTTTTTCACACACACCCATAAAACGGCCAGTTTCCGCCCAGAAACACCCACTTCCTGTCAATCACACTCCAATCACCAGAACAAAGAAAATTCCTTGTAATGCCGTGAGTAAAATACCTAACTTTTGAGTACAATAACTAAGCACATGCGCTCTGCGAACATTGCGCATGTGCAGTAAGCGACTAATCGCAATATAGCGACATTTGGCAACGAGCGAACAACTCGGAATGAGGGCCATGGTCATGCAATAGTATCCCCAATTCAAATTATGCCACACAGTAGCACAATCGTATTCACATTACACCACATAGTAGTGTCCCTTATTGATGTTATGACACACATTAGTGCCCCTCATACACAAAGCCCACAGTAGTAGCACCCCTAATACACATAATGACCACAGCAGTAGTGCCCCTTATACAATGCCCACAGTAGTAGTGCGCCTTATGCAATGCCCACTGTAGTGGTAGTGCCCATTACGTAGAGCCCATAGTAGTGGTGCCCCTTATGCATTGCCACCAGTAGTTGTGCCCCATATGTCCCCAGAAGTGATGCCCCTTATGATGTGCCCCCTATACAATGCTCTCATTAGTAGTGCCCCAGTAATAATACCCCTGTGTAGTATTGCCCCCAGTATTAATGCCCCTGTGTAGTATTGCCACCTGTAGTTGTTCCCCCAGTAGTAGTGCCCCTGCGTAATAGTGCCCCAGTAGTAATGCCTCCATGTAGTATTGCCCCCAGTGGTAATGCCCCCATAGTTATTCCCCTGTGTAGTATTGCCCCAAAAAATAATGCCCCTATAGTTATGCCCCCAGTAGTATTGCCCATAAGTAGTATTGCCCCAGTAGTTATGAGTTATGCTCCTAGTAGTATTGCCCCCATAGTTATGCCCCCATGTGGTATTGCCCCCAGAAGTTATACCCCTGTAGTTATGCCATGTAGTATTGCCCCCTTTAGTAGTGGCGCTTACATACAACCCCCCCCCCCCCACACACAAACACACAATACTAGGGCACCTGGGGCAGGGGAAAGGGGTAGATGTGGGTCACGGGACTGAGTGTCTGCTCTCAGGCACCCTCCCTAGCCACCTTCCTAGCTCTGGCCAGTAGATAAATAGTAAATACCGGTAAAATACACAAATCACACATTGTGCCCAATTACTAAATTTCTAATTGTGCCCTCATTTGGCGGCCTATTCATCATCCGACATAGGCCAGTTACACATGTGGAAATGCTAGTTTCCACATGTTTTAAGTAAAGGGCCCGGTTATTATTAATTAATGGTGTCGCCTACAATTCAGCAAAGTTTTGGAGTTTGCCTGTGGGAACCTACGCCAGCATCAGATGCGCATGCATGAACTCAGCTCACGAATGCGCGTTGGCTAGACCTGGCAGGGTAAGTACCACTACTACTTCGGGAACAGTGTTAGGCATCAAGGGAAATGCTGCTTGTCAGAGCAATACTGAATTTCTCCGGTATTTTATTATCCACTGCCATATTTGCGACGAGTTGGATACTCAATCATTTGGGCCATCCCCCAATGATAAATAATAAGTAAATCATAGTACCCCCAGTAGAGAACAAAGTAATCATACTGCCCCAAGTAGTGCAGACAGTATTCACAGTGCTCACATCTGACAATTGAATCATAATGCTTCCTTTTCAGAATTTTATAATAACAATAGTAAATCATGGGACGTGTGGGCAAATAAATGTATGAATAGTATATTAACCCCTTGGACTATTAGTGATAGCTATGACTGGATACCTCAATCTGCATATTTATTGGGTTTTCGCTGCAAAGATAGAATGAGCTTCAAAACAGATAAGCTTAATTAAACAACATATTGTGTCATGTGTACACTATACCCTTTTCAGCACTGTCACTATTCACGCTAAGTACTACTCTTCTGTTTTCTTAGTGTTTTCTCATCCTGACAGAATGACATGACATGGATAGAGAGGAATCCCTGAGCCTGTTACAGCACAATGCATTGAGGGAGTGGAGATGAAGCAAATTCTTACTTAATCCTCCTGGTCACAGGTAACATATTCCCAGCTGTGACAGCAGATGAAGCGTATTCTGCTGGTCAGAAACAGTGCTATGAGTATAGTGCTTTGTTATACTTATCAATGTCTTACATTATTTTCTCTCCTCGGGGCTGATCGCTGATGAAGATGGGACAGGTGCTCACCATTATGCCCCTTCCATATGCGGCCTAATCGCGGGTCCATGAAGGGGATCGTGGCCAAAACGACACAACTCTCACCCACAGGCAGATATTCATTAATATGCGGAATTGTATTCAGTTCTATTCATATGCTTTGTTTCATAGCCGACATCGGGGCAGATGTATTAACCTGGAGAAGGCATAAGGAAGTGATAAACCAGTGATATGTTCAAGGTGATAAAAGCAGCAGCCAATCAGATCCTAACTGTTAATTTACATATTGGAGCTGATTGGTTGGTGCCTTTATCACCTTGCACATATCACTGGTTTATCACTTCCTTATGCCTTCTCCAGGTTAATACATCTGCCCCAATTATTATCAATGCGTGCTTGCACCAGCCCTATCCTTGATGCAAGAATCCAGCAGAGAACAGATTTATATTGCGTATCTGTGTGTACACATATCTGCATAGGCCACATTTCCATGCTCTCCCCACAGAACCCTAGCATACCTCCCAACATGACCCATTCCTGTAGGGTCAACATGCTCTGTTCCTAGACTTCCCTCTTACTAATGTATGATTGCCATCACCTGTGATGAAACACCTTTCTTATCAATTAACTAGTTCAACACAGGTGACGGCAATCATAAATTAAGTCCAAGAATAGAGCATTTTGTCCCTCCGGGAATTGGTCATGGGGGTCATTCCAAGTTGATCTCTCGCTAGCTAGTTTTAGTAGCCGTGCAAACACTGTGCCACCGCCCACTGGGGAGTGTATTTTATCTTAGCAGAAGTGCGAACGCTTGTGCAGCCGAGCTCTGCAAAAACAGATTGTGCAGTTTCAGAGTAGCTCTGAACTTACTCAGCGCTTGCGATCACTTCAGCCTATTCATGTCCGGATTTGACGTCATACACCCGGCCAGCAAACGCCCAGCCACGCCTGCGTTTTTTCAGACACGCCTGCGTTTTTGCAAACACTCCCTGAAAACGGTCAGTTGACACCCAGAAATGCCCCCTTCCTGTCAATCTTCTTGCAGCCGTCAGTGCGACTGAAAACTTCACTAGAACCTGTGCACAACCACAACTGGCTTTGTACCCGTACGATGCACGTGCGCATTGTGGCCCATAAGCATGCGCAGAAATGCCAATTTTTCACCTGATCGTTGCGCTGCAAAAATCGTCAGCGAGTGATCAATTCGGAATGACCCCCAATGTTGGGTTTTATGCCCTTGGCATAATGCTCATTTGCCCATTGCCCCTCCCCACCCCACCCCCGTACATGCGTGTGTGTGTGTGTGTGTGTGTGTGTGTGTGTGTGTGTGTGTGTGTGTGTGTGTGTGTGTGTGTGTGAGACAAAGAGAAATAAAATTATGAAAGCATGAAAATCTCTATGACATTCTCTCACATACCCTATCCACAGTAGATTATTACCCACGTGCTAACCTGTTGCTCCACATGCCCCCTTGTCTTCTCCTCAGGTGCACCACTGCACACTCATTTATTTTTCATATACCAGCAGTGTAACAGGACAGCAGTGCACCCTGTGCCAGTCCCACCCCCTGAGCGCATGACATCATGGCAATACGCAGAGGGGGTGGGGCCACCAGCACCAGGAAGTGCAGCACTGCCTGAGCAGGTCTACACGCAGCATGGTGTGTGTCTGGAGAGTACAAAGAATACTCCAGGCGGCACTGCATCAGCGATACTGGCTGCTATCCAGAACCAAGGGCCATGGGGCACCAATGATGCCGCCCTAAGAGCACTCATGTTCTGAAGCATGCACAGCGCAAAAACTTGTCAGATCCATCTCCGAAACTGACGCGTTCAATTTTGCATCAGTTCCAGAGTCTGTCATTTCCATTGCCCTGTACTATGACACAAAGCTGCTCTTTGTATACAGCTGCATGTAATGTAGGCAGCACAGAAGACGTGTTTATATACCAGTATTATGTATACAGGCAATGCTGTCACAAAATGGTGCTGGCAGGTTAAAGCAAAGCATTCTGCTAAAGCTGTAGAAGAACATCTCGTAGTCACGTCAGTAAATGAAAGTGAACTGTAAGTGGTCAATCCCTATGTCAGGATTGTAAAGACCGCAAGTTATATATATATATTCATTTATCACATATCAGATGCAGAGTGAAGCAAACAGTAGTCCATGGGCATTTAGTAACTGGTCTATTGTCGAGTGAGGAAAGAAGTTTCTAGAGGCCCCAGAGATACCAGATCTATTAACCTATAGTCTGCATGTGACGGTGTTATGCTCTTAGGAACACAGATATAATTATACATGTTCTCTCTTCTCTTCCATATAACAGAAACTTGTATTTCAGCATAATCTGTTTTGTAGAGAAAAAGTATTTGAACAAGAGGACGTGACCTGGGGTTGGATGGGAGGGGGAGGTAACATTAGAATATTACATTATACAAGGTCTTATGGATGAATGGAATAGCCTCCCAGCAAAGTTAGACTACTCAGAAGTTTTTATGTAGACGAAGCTTGTGTTTGCCATTGCTCAGTAATACTTTCTGTTGAGCTGTGCTGTCAGAACCATCAGAGCAATGAAAACAGGACTAGTAAGGAGTAAGAGGAGATTATCCGGCTGCCTAGAAAATATGGGTGGAGCTGGGGAGATGCCAGAACTGGAGAAGGAAAATGAGAAGGAGGAAAGTAGTTATAACTTGAAAGTCATGTTTATCGCTTTGATATTCTCACCCTGGGGCAACATAGTATTTAGAAATAGGGTAGAATTGTATTTAAAGACAAATATACCTAGTTGACAGAAAGCTGACAATGTGTAATGCACTGAGACCTTTGTAGTTAATCTAAGGACGTAAGTGCAACACAATAATCACAAATGGACTTCAGACAGGGTTTCCATATGTTAATAAAAGTATTGGTATATGACATATATATTATGGATTACATACAATTATATTTTAGATGTATAATAAGTATATATTTAAAAAAATGTTTTCATTGAAAAGCAGAATGTTCATATTCTCACTGTCATTTTGTACTGGGTAATTCAATGATTCAGATGAACTAATAACCAAATAACCATATCTATATATGTACTGTATATATATATATATATATATATATATATATATATATATATACACACAAAAAGATTCCAGAGAGCGCTAAAATAGACCAATGAATAATGAATTCAGCGAGGAGCTTGAACTTGAAAATCCATTCAAAAGAACCGAAGGTGCTGATGTAAAGCATTGCTCCTCAGTTTGCAGAGCACATCTTGCATGAATTTGTTCTGCACTGCGTAGGCCACGCGTTTCGCTGTCATCTATACAACGATCAAAGATGCGGAACTGGGTTAAATGGGATATTCTCATGTAGACAAAGTTCAATGAGGGTATGTTCATGCACATATGTCTCATACAGACCTGTAGATAAGCGTAAATATGGCATAGCCTTTCCACCTACCATAGGACAGGTGCTGATACACTTTGATAATGATGATGACTAGTAGCAAACTGCTACAACTTCGCCTATAGGCGAGTATACACCTAGTTTTGGGGAATATACGTCCAGTTAATTTCTAACTCTGCATCAAGCCCCCAATGCGCTAAACTGGCCAATGTCACTCCAAAATGATGCACACTCACCTACAACAAAGAAGTGTTATTTTATCTAGGTGTAGCTTAGGGGTCTATGTACTATGCCTTGGAGAGCCCATCAGCTCCTAATTGCCATGTTGCAGGCTGTGTTTGAAAAATAGCAATAAGGAGCTGAGCGGCTGATACTTTATCTCCGTCCACTTTATCTCTCTCTCTCTTAGTAAATAGACCCCTTTGTCAGGTGGTCACTCCATAAACTATATTTCCCTCGAAAAAGATCGAATGAACTGGGTGTTACATACTACAGGAGTATAGAGGGCATCAAGCTGATACTGAAAATACATGAAATAACACGAACACAGTGCATTGCGGGGGAGGATAGGGCACATACTCAAACGCATACTTGGTAGGCAACCTGTAATAGCCAATATTGTAATGATCCCAAGTAAAATTAAAGCTGACTATATAAATGCCGTAATGCACTGAAAGCCAATTCAAGCTGTCAAAACAATGCAAGTTAAGAGGGTAATTAGGTATAGCCAAGCCCCTGGCTGATACTCTGCATGTAAGAGCTCCTTCGCATGGGTGCTTAGCACCTGTGTGAGATCTGCTCCATATTGTGCTTCATATAACACACACTGACAGAAGGAGATGGAAGTCTATCTCTCCTATGCACCTACTGTTACTTAGAGAAAAGAAATGTAGACTAGGCACATGAATGCACCGACTTTTACACCTATACAAAAACATTTTCCTTATAGACTGAGATTATTACGGGGAATTTCCATGCAGTACTGAAGGGCACACAGTTTTCCTCTCTACAAGAACATTAGATTTTCACATATGCTCTGAGACAGCCTGATGCTATAGTGTTAACTGAATTCAACGCATTTTGTACTTTCCAGTTGTATTTTTACATGTAATAATGACAGTTCAAAAATCTCATTACTCTCCTTATTAATAGACATGAAGCTAAACCAAGCAGTATTTTGTGAAAAACAAAAACAAATGAAGATGAAGGCACTAGACAAGAGTGTAAGAATGTGGATATGACAAATTGGGTGAGGACCCGGTGATGCCACACTAGTGAACTCTGGACCTTATTCAGCTTCAGTTGAAGTTTTGCTAATTTAGCAAAATGGCACTTGATAGCACTCGCATGCTGGGGGCCGCCCAGCACACGGCAAGGCCGCTCAGCATGCTAATTGCTGCCAGTGATGCGATCGCAATTCAACTGCAATCGCATCGCAGTCCCCACAAAACAAGGGAAGTGATCCAATATAGAAGTTTCCCATGGCAACCAATGAGCTGCTCTGTATAAGTTTATAGTATGCAAATTATAAATGTCACTTCAATGCTGATTGATTGCCATGGGCAACTTCTCTACTGGCTCACTTCTCCGCTCTTATCACTGCTTCATGATTAGGATCCACTATATGAATAGTTCTGGGCGGGGACCATGTGAGTGCACATAACTTTTCTATCTTGTAAGAGTGTCATGGGAGTAATGTGGGCATGTATGGCTTCAGTTATTGATTGCAACGTGCGGATAGACATTTAGCACCTGTTTCAGATGGATCTTATGCATCCAGTATGAGGTGGGGGCAAGTACTGAGACTATTGATGATAGTTTCGGATGTAAAAAGTGGTCGGGGTAGGCTTCCAAATGCAGTCACATGGACTTTTATTATACACAGGATTCTCACTTTAGCATAAGGAAGGAAGCATACGCTCTATGGGCCTAATTCAGACCTGTCTTTCGATCAGTTACACAGACATGCGTGGGGACGCCCAGCACAGGGCTAGTCCGCCTCGCATGTCTGGCTCTAGCCCCCCCCCCCCCCCCCCCCCCCCCTGCACAAGTACAAAAGCATCGCACAGCGGCGATGCTTCTGTATTTGATGAGTAGCTCCATACCAGCGCAGCTCCTGTGCGCTGGCAGGGAGCTGCCGGCGCTGTCTGGGTCACAGCGGCTGCAAGTGACGTCACGCAGCCACAGCGGTCTGCCCCCGCATGGTCTGGGCACGCCTGTATTGGGTCAAACGCCGCCGGCCAGCCCCCTCCCGCCCAGCGACCGCCTCTGCCTGTCAATCAGGTAGAGTGCGCCGGCGCAGGCCCAGTTCAGACCTGAATGCACCCAAAAACGCACAGCAGCGATCAGGTCTGAATTAGCCCCTATGTACTAAGGGAAGGTATGGGGAAGGAAGGAAGGAAGGAAGGAAGGAAGGAAGGAAGGAAGGAAGGAAGGAAGGAAGGAAGGAAGGAAGGAAGGAAGGAAGGAAGGAAGGAAGGAAGGAAGGAAGGAAGGAAGGAAGGAATTAAAATATTTATGGGCAAAAACTAAGACTATTCTGGGTATAGAAACACATGGAAGCCTACCAAGGCAATCACATGCTTGCTAATACTCACAGACAGGATGAGAACTGTGAAAATATTAAAAAATTCAACATGAAATTATTCCGTTTCCCATTATTATTATTTTTCACAGCTTATTTAGAACGTCTGCTGTTTGAAAAATGAAATTGAACAGAATAATGGAGTGTAAGTGGAAAAGAAGATTGAACAATGTTATAAGGAATAATAAAGTAGGACATGTGCACAGGATTTGAAGCTAGAGGTTTACCAGCGCTATTTACATTTTTATGATTGTCTTGGCTGGCATTTCCTAGCACGGATTCCTAAGAAAGTATGTTTTGTTTTAGTAAAATGGCACAATTTTAAGGACATAGAGGATGCCAATGTTGGAATATCCATTGTGTACTTCATAGATAATGGGATCCAGGGTATGCTTGTTATAGTAATTATTAAGTAGACTTTGCGCTTTAGACAAATTAAAAATCCCAAATAGATAACTCAACTGGATGCACTAGTATACCAATAATAAGAGGCTGGTTACTTTACCTAGGTAATTATATGCGGCTAAGTTTAGTATTCTTGCAATATGCTATTTGTCCTTAACTTCTATGGAAAAAATTAACCAACAAAGATAAAGAGTGATCTTAGGAATGCAAGGCACACCACAAAATAATACACATTTAAATCATAATATTAGAAACATGTGGACACAAGTATATTGCCAGACAAAAAAAAGCAAATACAAATAATGGCTAAACAAAGAATATCTGAATCTCCCAAGCCACATAAAACATGAAAGGGGAAGAACCAAACAGCAGGAACTGCAATAAGGCCAGCACCCTATCAGGGCCTGCTGGCGAGACACGGTGCTGCCATGGAGGGGTGTGGTATGCAAGGTCAACCACACTTAGGTCGACAGTGTCTAGGTCAACCACTATTAGTCAACAGTAAGTAGGTCGACATGGTTTATAGGTCGACAGCGACTCTGGGTCGACATGTAGCAGGTCGACCTGTCAGAAGGTCGACATGAGTTTTTGAACTTTTTTTCGTGTCGTTTTCACCGTACAGTGACCGGGATCCACAGTTAGTGCACCGTGTCCCCTTGCATGGCTCGCTTCGCTCGCCATGGTTCTGGCAAGGTGCCTCGCTGCGCTCGTCACAGGTCACTATTCCCAATCGTAGTCAACATGGATAGTAAAGTATGAAAAAGTAAAATTTGAAAATGTGAAAAACTTGTGTCAACCTTTTGTCATGTTGACCTAGAACATGTTGACCTAGAGTCCCTGTCGACCTAGAAACCATGTCGACCTACTTACTGTCGACCAATAGTGGTCCACCTAGACAGTGTCGACCTAAGTGTGGTCGACCTAGAGACCGGATATCGTCATGGAGACTACAACTGCAATTGTTTTTTAAGTGGAAGAAGGGGAAAGAGGTGTTCACCAAAAGATGAAGCTTCAATCAGCCAGCAGCATTATTGGCTGGGAGTGTTTAGTTTCCTGTCCTGCACTTAGCTTTGGCATCTGGTGGAAAGGCAAAATATGGAATTCTGTTGACTAATATTATTAAATTATTAAAACTCTGTTTTAGGTGGAGCTCTCAACCATTTCAAATTTGGTCAAGCATTTTCCTGCTATTCTATACATATCTAAACATATTCTAAACATATCACCAGCAGACAGGGCACTAGAGAGCCTGGCTGGGCCCAGGTATTGTTTCTGGGGGTGTGGCCTAACAACAGGAGGTGTGCGTAGTATCTATGGCCCTCATTCCGAGTTGTTCGCTCGCAAGGCGATTTTAGCAGAGTTACACACGCTAAGCCGCCGCCTACTGGGAGTGAATCTTAGCTTCTTAAAATTGCGAACGATGTATTCGCAATATTGCGATTACAAACTACTTAGCAGTTTCAGAGTAGCTTCAGACTTACTCGGCATCTGCGATCAGTTCAGTGCTTGTCGTTCCTGGTTTGACGTCACAAACACACCCAGCGTTTGCCCAGACACTCCTCCGTTTCTCCAGCCACTCCTGCGTTTTTTCCGGAAACGGTAGCGTTTTCATCCACACGCCCATAAAACGCTGTGTTTCCGCCCAGTAACACCCATTTCCTGTCAATCACATTACGTTCGCCGGAGCGAAGAAAAAGCCGTGAGTAAAAAAACTATCTTCATAGCAAAATTACTTGGCGCAGTCGCAGTGCGAACATTGCGCATGCGTACTAAGCAGAAAAACGCTGCGATGCGAAGAAAATTACCGAGCGAACAACTCGGAATGAGGGCCTATGTAAATAGTTTATGTGCATTAGCCCTGCACCCTTAGAAAAAATATATAGAAAACATAGTACTTTAAGCACCTAGTTACTGGCCACAGTCTAGTCCAGCACACAGCAGTGTATGCTGGGCTGAGAAGAGCTGCAGCTGTTGTTGCCAGGTAATGGGGAGGGGTGACTTTGGCCCCTTCTGGGCCCCTCCATCAGGCCTGGGCCCTGCTAAACAGTACCCCCTTCCCCCCCCCCGCACCCTCTGCACCCCTGCCATCGGATGCCAAATGAATTAACAGATAGATTTCTATGAATTTTCAATTTGTCAGGCTGGTAAAAATTACATTTGTGACCTCATTATTAAAAGAGAAAAAAATATAATTAAGAAGGCTGCCATTTTCCCCACTAGTTATTAAATTGTGTTGGCATGTGAAAGGGGGGCTCCTACACACAATTCCACCTAGACATTCAGCTCAAAACTTTGAGATTATTAATACCTATGGTAGGACTGGATTTACTAGTTCCCTCCAGTAGATACTTTTGTTAGCAGAGATAGCTGCCTAATCTGCAGTAATACTTCCTGAAATCAGCTAAACCATAATAGATTATTACACATGTAGGTTTAGAGTACAAGAGGGACATACAAGGGGAGATTCAATTGTTTGAAAAGTCAGTTGGGTGTCTGTTTTTTCCTATCTA
Source organism: Pseudophryne corroboree (assembly GCF_028390025.1). NCBI lineage: Eukaryota > Metazoa > Chordata > Amphibia > Anura > Myobatrachidae > Pseudophryne > Pseudophryne corroboree. Next base: position 376,828,431 of record NC_086447.1, on the reverse strand, counting down.
AAGGCCCGTGCACACTGGTCGATATATCGGCCGTTCTCTTGAACGGCCGATATATATCGCGGGTCCGTCGGCCAGTGTGTACGGCCGATACGTCTGTGAACTCCGTCGTTTACTGACGTATCGCGTCGGCCGCGCAGCACAGCCGACGGCCAATATATCTACCGATATATTGGCGCGTCGCTGTGTGTGTACGGGGCGGTCGGCCGACCGCCCGTACACATGCTGCGGTGGCCGGCGGTGATTGACAGCTGAACTGGGTGGGCGTGTACACGACGTCAGTCCCCGACGGATCGGGCAGTGTGTATGCACAGCACACTGCCCGATAAGTCCATAGATATATCTGCAGATCAATTGATCTGCAGATATATCTATTAGTGTGTACCCACCTTAATAGACAGGAGAAAACAGACACCCAACCAACTTTTCAAACATTTGAATTCCCCCCACAGTATGTTAAGGTGGGTACACACTATTAGATATATCTGCAGATCAATTGATCTGCAGATATATCTATGTACGGATCGGGCAGTGTGCTGTGCATACACACAGCCCGATCCGTCGGGGGACTGACGTCATGAACTGGGCGGCAGTTCACCTGTCAATCACCGCCGGCCGCCGCAGCATGTGTACGGGCGGTCGGACGACCGCCCCGTACACACACAGCGACGCGCCAATATATCGTTAGATATATTGGCTGTCGGCTGTGCTGCGCGGCCGACGCGATACGTCTGTGAACGACTGAGTTCACAGACGTATCGCCCGTACACACTGGCCGACGGTCCCGCGATGTATCGGCCGTTCAAGAGAACGGCCGATACATCGACCAGTGTGTACGGGCCTTTATGAAAAACTTTGTTTTGAAAAACGACCCCCTCCTCTAGTACCTAACTTGTCCATTCTAGTGTCATTCTACTCACTTGGATTATCTCAATGCAGCCAGCCATAATTGATAACTCCAATCCATACAAAAGATTTAGGGGTCTATTTTCTAAGCCTTGGAGAGAGATGAAGTGGATGGAGATAAAGTACCAACCAATCAGCTCCTAACTGCTATTTTTCAAACATAGCCTGTGACATGGCAGTTATGAGCTGATTGGCTGGTACTTTATCTCTGTCCCCTTTATCTCTCTCCAAGGCTTAGTACATAGGGCCTAATTTAGCATGGGTTGTAGTTATACTCGCATGATAAGGGCTCACATGATAAGGGTATCCCTATCCGCCATATTTCACATCGCAGCGGTTGCGCGTGACGACACGCACCCACCGCAGCCAGCCCCGCAAATGGACCGGACACGCCTGCATTCACTTCGAACTGCACCATACAGGACAGATACATTTTGGAAATTATTTATCCACTCAGCCTAGGAGCAGATTCAATTTGCAGCAATACTTACTACATTGCTAAAGCTCAGGGTTTAATGGCAGGAGCTATTCAACTATTAGGCAATGGCATTTCCCCATACGGTAACCCGTGGCTAACATGTGTTAACCCATAGATTCTGGTTTACCAGATACGATAAGCTCCTGATGGGGCTTACCACGAGGGGTATACTAGCGACACTTAATTGAATAGCTCAAGGCTGAGCTTTAGCTAAATGAATGTACAAACATCTCTTCCACTTTTGCAAGCCATTTGTGGGCAGCAGGATAATTCCGTGTGTTGCAGTGATAAGACATACAGAAAACAAAGAAACGGCTGCGCAATGTAACAGGGAAAGAAATTAATGAGAGCCGACGTTTAAAAAATTAACACAATTTATTAACCAGAACACTTAATAAAACATGCTGATAATAATACCAATGATATAAAATTGTTAATGTGTATGGCTATATAATAGAACACACCTTGATAAATATGGATATTTTATGAGATTTTTAAGCAGCTTGTAAATTGAACTTGCTGAAGATCCTGTAATCACTCACAAGGTTGACACTTGTGGATTCATTTGTGTAATTGAATAAGGAATGGTCCCAGGTAATGCACAAAGTTCCCGTCACAGAGCTCTGCTGCTATAATATGTACCTCTCCTGTGGGCTGGTCCGAGACCGGGCGTCCCCGGTTCTTAGTCCTGCGTTGCCCACTCGTGCTGTGCAGCAAGGAGATGGTGATGACCGCCGGGCTGTTGTAGCAAGTGAGGCCGATGACTGCCGGTGTAGATACCTTAATCAAGGTGAATAATGAGGCAGGGTCCTAACGCGTTTCGTCACGTATCACTTGACTGTTTCAAAGGTCACCTTTGAAAAAGTTACTTGATACGTGACGAAACGCGTTAGGACCCACGCCTCATTATTCACCTTGATTAAGGTATCTACACCAGCAGCTCTTTTCCGAGTCCCCACGGACTTCTCTACCGGCACTCTGGTTCCCGCAAGCCGCACACACCAGTCTGCGGCTTTCATCTGTCATATCGGCCTCACTTGTTATAACAGCCTGGCAGTCATCGGCCTCACTTGCTACAACAGCCCGGCGGTCATCACCATCTCCTTGCTGCACAGCACGAGTGGGCAACGCAGGACTAAGAACCGGGGACGCCCGGTCTCGGACCAGCCCACAGGAGAGGTACATATTATAGCAGCAGAGCTCTGTGACGGGAACTTTGTGCATTACCTGGGACCATTCCTTATTCAATTACACAAATGAATCCACAAGTGTCAACCTTGTGAGTGATTACAGGAACTTCAGCAAGTTCAATTTACAAGCTGCTTTAAAAATCTCATAAGATATCCATATTTATCAAGGTGTGTTCTATTATATAGCCATACACATTAACAATTTTAAATCATTGGTATTATTATCAGCATGTTTTTATTAAGTGTTCTGGTTAATAAATTGTGTTAATTTTTTAAACGTCGGCTCTCATTAATTTCTTTCCCTGTTACATTGCGCAGCCGTTTCTTTGTTTTCTGTGATTTCTTTATGACACTCACCTAGTGTTGTCGGCCGCGCATTATATCAGGGGAATTCTCAAACATTGCACAGTCTACTATTTGGGCGCTTATAAGCAGTCATTTAGTTTTTTGGTTCTTATAAGACATACAGGGCTGCAGAAATGAGGATCATCGACTCCTCGAGTGAGTCTATGGTCATGCAGACTGGAGGTGACAGTAGTGATGCTGGCACCATTTTTCTCTACGTACATGATTGCAGCAGAAGGCAGATACATGCCCTGAAAATAGCCTCCACACGCATGCATTTTTGCCTGTTATCTCCCACAAACAGTCCCTTCCTATCAATCAATCTGCATTAAAAATCTCACTGCGAGCTGCATCGCAAAGGGACCTTACGGCGCATGCGCAGTCTGCCAATATTCGCTCAGTTACGGGAACATCGATATTGCATATAAACCATACTTGCCGACATTCTGGCTGCTCTCTGCGGGAGAGAGCAGCCAGGTCGGCTCAGCAGGGGGGCAGGGGAGGGCTGTGACGTGGTGAAGGAGGTGGACCGGAGGCGGGACGGGGTGGGGCAGGGGTGGGACGGGGGAAGGAGTTACCGTTGCACATCTGTTAAGCCACGCCCCCCGCTCTGTAATGCCGCGATCCCCGGCATTACACTGCAGGGGGCGTGGCTATGATGACGCGATTCAGCAAGAATCGCGTCATCAACTGCCCGGACCGCCCACTTTACACATTAAGTGGGCGGACGGGCAGGGGGACCCCTGATTCCAGGAGACTTGCCTGCTCTTCCGGGTGGCCGGGAGGGTCACCCGATTTTCGGAAGCCTCCCGGCCATTCCGGGAGAGTAGGCAAGTATGATATAAACATGAATTAGGCCCTCAATGTCATCTGATTTTATTGATTTGCTAATTTGTGTGTTTTTGCTCAGGGGCAAGAGCTTTCTTGCAAATGCCTTCACCTCCCTTGCAAAAACACACATCACAAGCCTTTTATTTACCCAATGCAAACGTTGTATGGTAACTGAATAAAAACTGCAGAGTTTGTCTTTCATGTTGTAATCAATAAAATTTACACACACTTGTCATTAAACTCCCTAAATAAAAACAATAACTGTCTGGAATGCCCATAAAAAAGGAGATTCCCGCACTACATTGGTCTACACTTAGTAATGAGCTGCAGCCCAATGAGGTCATTGACTCACACACACAGATATAAAACAGTGTAAATACTTCTATACCATTAACACAAAAGATAACACACTGATAATAACCCATTACAGATGGGTTACATATACAGTACTTACAACAACATAGTTCCAACCTTAATTTATTATATACTAGCTGAATACCTGTGCTTCGCTACGGAATTTAAAGAATAATGCCAATCTTTGTTAGGCCGCACGTGTGGGCTTCCCCGGATTGAAGCTGTAAAAATGCTGGTGCTGAGGAGAATAATCCGCCTCCCTCTCTACCCCGTCCCGCCTCTGATGCTGCCCTGCTCAGTGCAGTAAATGTTGGGACGACAGGCCAAGCTCCGCCTGCTGTATGTTAAATATATTAGATTTGCAGGCTGACTCAATGTCAAAGGGCCCTAGGTCTCCTTGCTTAGCTTTGACACTAAAGTATGCCTCTGCCCCCACCCGTGTGTGCCTGTGCCCCTACCCGTGTGTGCATCTGCCCTTACACGTAGGTGCCACCTGCCCCTCCATGTATGCCTCTGCCCCTACCCGTGTGTGACTCTATCCTTACCTGTGGGTGCCTCTGCCTCTACATGTATGTGCCTCTGCCCCTACCGTGGGTGCCTCTGTCCCTACCCGTGTGTGCCTCTATCCTTACCTGTGGGTGCCTCTACCCCTACCTGTTGGTGCCTCTGTCCTTACATGTGGGTGCCTCTGCCCCTACCCGTGCGTGCCTCTGCCCTTACACGTGGGTGCCTCTGCCCAGGGCTGGTGCTACCACTAGGCAGCTTTAGGCAGCTGCCTAAGGGCGACAGCACTTGAAAGGTGGCGCTGAGTGCAAAAAAAAATAAAAAATGAAGGAAGTGACTGTGCTGTGCGCACACCATGAGGGATGTGAGGCACCCGCTCCCTGCTCACCCAGTGTCGGATAGGAGTCTCATGTCCAGGGCTGTTCCCACCTTTCCCTCCTGTGGTACTCCGCTTGCCCGACAGACCTGACAGCTGTGTAGAAGATATGTTTTCTCCGCCGGGGCCACAAACTGCGCAAGGAGGCCATGGAGCCCGAGGAGGAGTCCGGGAGCGGCACTTTCAACCAGGCTTCCACAACCCTCGGCTGATCTGTCCCCACTACTAGCAGCCCATCCACCCCTGTCATTTCTGACACTTTTTTTTAAACGCCCCAAATTAGCCTTCACCAGGAACCTGAGCTGCTCCACCTCCTGTCCCATCTCGTGCGTGTCCCCGCCTCACAGCTCACCCTTATCCTGCTCAGCTCGGAGAAGAAGAGGTGAGTAGCACACTGACAGACAGTGCAGCCGAAAGTGAGCCGCATCCTCCGCTGTGTGGGACTGACCGCTGTGTCTGAGAGTCTGCCTCTGCCACCGTCACATAGGGGGGCTTTTATGTGGTTGGGGGGGTTGGGAGCATACAGAAGTGTAAGGCACAGCCCCATGTCACACAGCATCACCATATAACTGGGTAACACAGGGCTCTATTCATATATAGAAAAGTGAAATACTTTCTATCCAATTTACATGTTATCAGTGTGTTGAAAATATATCATTAAGCACATTCATGTAGTCTCCTCTCTCAGACCCTTGGTCAAGCTCCAATCCTCGCTGAGATGAGTCAATGCGATTGGCTTCGGAAAGTAATAGCACACTTCTGTCGGGTGCATTGAAAGCCCTCTGGTTGCTGCACATACAGTATATCATGTGCAAGGGGCATAGGCAATATGGAGGTGAGATCAAGCATTACCTGGTAATTTATCACCCATGCAAACATTGTATGCATCTCCTGTCAAAGTCAAAAGATATTGCAGTACACGCATCACGTACAAACTACACATAGATGGCCTCCGTGCGTGTACTTGTTCTGCTGTCTGTGTGCATATTTGCAATTTGCGTATGGTCGCTCCCGCGGTCCTGCGCATTAGCGCGTGGTATGAGTATTTACGGTAGAGTTTGTGAACGCATGGAAAGCTATCAAAACACATTACATATTTAATCCAAATAGTGCACAATGTACACATAGTCTCCCTGCACCACATCAGCAAGTTACAACAGTTTAAATGGTGTCAGAACAAAGGGATTCACCTTTACAGGATAGGAGGGGACAGAACAAGGTTATAAGGTGGTGTTTGGTATCCAGCTGTAGGGTATTTTAAGGGTAATATTCCGGTGTTGGTTTACAGAAGATCGCATGTTCCTGCGAATAGTTATGTGCAGGAGAAGAATATAGATATAAACTGTATTTACTGTACATTAGGTATGCGGCGGGAACCCAGAGGAGACCACCCACAAGTACATCTTGAACAGACATTGCCCACCTATTCAAACCAACCTATGACCTCTCCTGTACTGTAAATGACCATCCCTGTGTCCAATGGACAAAGAGATTACAGTATCCATTGTGTTAAGTTTTGGAAGATTGTATAAAAGGAGCCAGCTGCAGGCCTGGTCACACAAGACTCTAAAAGTTATCTATCTAGATGACCGAGGACCAGACTGGGTAGCGCGGCGAAAACCAAACACGTATGTACCATTGACTGTAGCCATTATTCTTTTGTATTGTATTGCTTTGTTATTGTAACCCCCTTTCAGTAATAATATGTTGTGGTGTCGGAACCCGGCATTTTAAATACAATCTGGTGTCGTGTTTTCCTTTCCCTGCTAAGGTTTAAAGTGTATTACTATCGCATGCATAGCTGTTAAGGGTTCACGGTGTATCTTTGGGTGTGTACGCGCTGCGTGTACTTTGTACAGCCAGCGCAGCGTTTGTGCGCAAAGTCCGTACGCGGTACGGGACTCTGTACGCTAATGGTGTAATAGGTTTAGGATTATGTATAGCGGCCGTAGCGGCTTCATTTAAAGTGTATGAAATGTCTTTTTAAAGTGTTGCTTTTAGTCCTGTATGTAAATCAGCATTTACACTCCTGCATGTGCTGTAGATATGGGCTTTGATGTACTGTATTCGTTTACCCTGTGGGTCAGCACGGATGATATAATCGTTGCATTACTGCCTTGCATCACTGAGGTCATGGGTTTAGTTCTCACTATGGCCCTAACTGTGTGGAGTTTGTATATTCTCCCCATGCCTGCGTGGGTTTCCTACGGGTACTCCAGTTTCCTCCCACAATTCAAAATATACTGGTAGGCTAATTGGCTCCCAATAAAAAAAAATAAGATTTTACTTACCGGTAAATCTATTTCTAGTAGTCCGTAGAGGATGCTGGGACTCCGTAAGGACCATGGGGAATAGACGGGCTCTGCAGGAGATAGGGCGCTTTAAGAAAGCTTTGGACTCTGGGTGTGCACTGGCTTCTCACCTTATGCCCCTCCTCCAGACCTCAGTTAGGGAAACTGTGCCCAGAGGAGATGGACAGTACGAGGAAGGATTTTTGTAAATCTAAGGGCGAGATTCATACCAGCCACACCAATCACACCGTATAACTTGTGATAAACTTACCCAGTTAACAGTATGAACAACAACATAGCCACGGTTCCACCGAAAAACTATAACATAACCCTTATGTAAGCAATAACTATATACAAGTCTTGCAGAAGAAGTCCGCACTTGGGACGGGCGCCCTGCATCCTCTACGGACTACGAGAAATAGATTTACCGGTAAGTAAAATCTTATTTTCTCTAACGTCCTTGAGGATGCTGGGACTCCGTAAGGACCATGGGGATTATACCAAAGCTCCCAAACGGGCGGGAGAGTGCGGATGACTCTGCAGCACCGATTGAGCAAACAGGAGGTCCTCCTCAGCCAGGGTATCAAACTTATAGAACTTTGCAAAGGTGTTTGTCCCCGACTAAGTAGCTGCTCGGCACAACTGTAATGCCGAGACCCCTCGGGCAGCCGCCCAAGAAGAGCCCACTTTCCTAGTGGAGTGGGCCTTAACCAATTTTGGTAACGGCAATCCTGCCGTAGAATGCGCCTGCTGAATTGTGTTACAGATCCAGCGAGCAAGAGCAATAGTCTGCTTTGAAGCAGGAGCGCCAACCTTGTTGGCCGCATACAGAACGAACAAAGCTTCAGTCTTCCTGATTCTAGCCGTTCTGGTCACATAAATCTTCAAAGCCCTGACTACATCCAGGGACTCGGAATCCTCCAAGTCCCGTGTAGCCACAGGCACGACAATAGGTTGGTTCACATGAAAAGATGAGACCACTTTTGGCAGAAAGTGAGGGCGAGTCCTCAACTCTGCCCTATCCACGTGAAAAACCAAGTATGGGCTTTTATGTGATAAAGCCGCCAATTCGGAAACACGTCTTGCCGAAGCTAACGCCAACAACATGACCACTTTCCACGTGAGGTATTTCAACTCCACAGTTTTGAGTGGTTCAAACCAAGGTGACTTGAGGAAACGTAACACCACGTTAAGATCCCAAGGTGCCACCGGAGGCACAAAGGGACGCTGAATATGCAGCACTCCCTTCACAAAGGTCTGTACTTCAGGAATAGAGGCCAATTCTCTTTGAAAGAAAATGGATAAGGCCGAAATCTGGACCTTTATGGACCCTAATTTTAGGCCCAAAGTCACTCCTGTTTGAAGGAAGTGAAGTAGACGGCCCAAATGTAACTCCTCCGTAGGAGCAGCTCTGGCCTCACACCAAGAAACATATTTCCGCCATATACGGTGATAATGTTTTAATGTCACGTCTTTCCTAGCCTTGATCAGGTTAGGAATGACTTCCTCCGGAATTCCTTTTTCCGCTAGGATCCGGCGTTCAACCGCCATGCCGTCAAACGCAGCCGCGTTAAGTCTTGGAACAGACAGGGCCCCTGCCGTAGCAGGTCCTGCCTTAGAGGAAGAGGCCACGGATCCCCTGCGAGCAACTCTTGCAGCTCCGGATACCAAGTCCTCCGTGGCCAATCCGGAACAATGAGTATTGTTCTGACCCTGCTTCTTCGTATTATCTCAACACCTTGGGTATGAGAGGAAGAGGAGGAAACACATAGACCGATCTGAACACCCAAGGTGTCACCAGAGCGTCTACCGCTACCGCCTGAGGGTCCCTTGACCTGGCGCAATACCGCTTTAGCTTTTTGTTGAGACGGGATGCCATCATGTCGATTTGAGGCAGTCCCCAACGATCCGTGATCTGTGCGAAGACTTCTTGACGAAGTCCCCACTCTCCCGGATGCAGGTCGTGCCTGCTGAGGAAGTCCGCCTCCCAGTTGTCCAGCCCCGGGATGAACACCGCTGACAGCGCGCTTGCATGGCCTTCCGCCCAGCGTAGAATCCTGGTTGCTTCTGCCATGGCCATTCTGCTCCTTGTTCCGCCTTGGCGGTTTATATGAGCCACTGCCGTGACATTGTCTGACTGAATCAGAACCGGTTTTCTCCGAAGCAATTCCTCCGCTTGACGCAGGGCGTTGTATATGGCCCTCAACTCCAGGACGTTGATGTGGAGACAAGACTCTAGACTTGACAGGAGACCTTGGAAATTTCTTCCCAGTGTCACTGCTCCCCAGCCTCGGAGGCTTGCGTCCGTGGTCACCAGGACCCAGTCCTGAATGCCGAACCTGCGACCTTCTAGTAGGTGAGCACTGTTCATCCACCACAGGAGAGATACCCTGGTCCTGGGAGACAGGGTAATCCTTTGATGCATTTGTAAATGGGACCCGGACCACTTGTCCAAGAGGTCCCATTGAAAAGTCCTCGCATGGAACCTGCCGAAAGGGATGGCCTCGTAGGAAGCCACCATCTTCCCCAGGACCCGCGTGCAATGATGCACTGAAACCTTTTTTGGTTTTAATAGGTTCCTGACCATGGCTATGAGTTCCTGAACCTTTTCGATCGGAAGAAAAACCTTTTTCTGGTCTGTGTCTAGAATCAGCCCCAAAAAGGTCAGACGCGTTGTAGGGACTAGCTGGGACTTCGGTATATTGAGAATCCAGCCGTGTATCTGCAACGTCTTCATGGACAGAGACACGCTGTCCAGCAACCTCTCCCGAGATCTCGCCTTTATGAGGAGATCGTCCAAGTATGGGATAATTGTGACCCCCTGCCTGCACAGGAGCACCATCATTTCCGCCATTACCTTGGTGAAAATTCTCGGGGCCGTGGAAAGCCCAAACGGCAACATCTGAAATTGGTAGTGACAGTCCTGCACTGCAAATCTCAGGAACGCCTGATGCGGGGGGAATATCGGAACATGAAGGTAAGCATCCTTTATGTCCAGGGACACCATCCAATCCCCTCCCCTTCCAGGCTGACGATGACCGCCCTGAGTGATTCCATTTTGAACTTGAACCTCTTCAAGTACAGGTTCAGAGATTTCAGGTTTAAAATGGGTCTGACCGAACCGTCTGGTTTCGGGACCACAAACAGGGTTGAGTAATATCCCTCTCCTTGCTGGAGATGAGGAACTGTGACAATCACCTGTTGAATATACAATTTTTGGATTGCTGCCAACACTAGCTCCCTCTCTGACGGGGAAGCCGGCAGAGCCGATTTGAAAAATCGGCGAGGAGGCAAGTCTTCGAATTCCAGCCTGTATCCCTGAGAAACAATCTCTAATGCCCAGGGATCCACCTGCGAGTGAACCCAGACGTGGCTGAAGAATCGAAGACGAGCCCCCACCAGATCTGCCTCCCCTCGGAAAGCCCCAGCGTCATGCGGTGGACTTTGCAGACGCAGGGGAGGACTTCTGCTCTTGGGAACTAGCTGTGTGCAGCTTTTTTCCCCTGCCTTTTCCTCTGGCAACAAAGGATGATCCACGTACCTTCTTGTTTTTATTGGAACGAAAGGACTGCATTTGATAATGAGGTGCCTTTTTTGTATGCTGCGGGGGGACATAAGGTAAGAAATTTGACTTACCAGCCGTAGCCGTAGAGACAAGATCTGAGAGGCCGTCTCCAAACAACTCCACCCCTTTGTAAGGCAAGGACTCCATATGCCGCTTTGAATCGGAATCTCCCGTCCACTGTCGGGTCCACAAGAGCCGCCTAGCAGAAATAGACATAGCATTTATTCTGGAGCTTAATAAACAAATGTCTCTCTGAGCATCCCTCATATACAAGGCAGCATCTCTGATATGCTCTATGGTCATTTGAATGGCGTCCCTATCTAAGGTGTCAATTTCCGTAGATAAGGAATCTGCCCATGTCACAACCGCACTACAAACCCAGGCCAACGCCATAGCCGGTCGAGCAATAGTACCGGAATGATTGTAAATGTGCTTTAAGGTAATTTCCTGCCTGCGATCAGCAGGTTCCTTGAGGGAAGCCGTATCCTGAGAAGGCAGTGCCACCTTTTTGGACAAACGTGTCAGCGCCTTGTTAACTTTTGGCGAAGATTCCCAGCGTATCCTATCAGTTTGTGGAAAAGGATACGCCATGAGAATCCTTTTGGGAACTTGTGGTCTCCTATCCGGAGATTCCCAAGCCTTTTCACACAAGTCACTTAATTCAAATGAGGATGGAAAAGAGACTTCAGGCTTTTTCCCTTTATACATGTGTACCCTCGTGTCAGGGACAGGGGGTTCCTCAGTAATATGCAAAACCTCTTTAATGGCAATAATCATGTACCGTATACCCTTAGCCACCTTCGGCTATAATTTTTCATCTTCATAGTCGACACTAGAGTCAGCATCTGTGTCGGTATCTGTGTCAACGATCTGGGATATGGTGCGCTTCTGAGACCCCGAAGGACCTGGCGCCCCAGGGACAGGCATGGACTGGCTACCTGACTGATCCCTAGCTTCTGCCTTGTCTAATCTTTTATGCAATAGATTGACATTTGCATTCAAGACATTCAGCATATCCACCCATTCCGGTGTCGGTGTTGCAGACGGCGACCTGACATTCAAGCACTCCCCCTCCACATTAAGCGAGCCTTCCTCGTCAAACATATCGACACACGCGTACTGACACACTTCACACACACACACAGGGAACCCCTTTCCCGAAGACAGTATACCTGTCAAGGCCCTTTGGAGAGACAGAGAGAGAGTATGCCAGCACACACCCCAGCGCAATAACCCTGGAGTCCAACACAAACTGTTTTTCCCCAGCAGCGCTGTATAATATGTAAACCGCCAATTATGTGCCCCCCTCCCCCTCTCTTTTAAGTACCCTTTCACCGTGTGTAAGCAGGGGAGAGTCCGGGGAGCTTCCTCTCAGCAGTGCTGTGGAGAGAAAATGGCGCTGGTGAGTGCTGAGTGAGAAGCCCCGCCCCCTCGGCGGCGGGCTTCTGTCCCGCTCAAACCTAGTAAAATATGGCGGGGGCTCTTTTATATACATGTACAGAGCCCACCTGTACATGTATATAGTCTTTTTGCCATGCAGAGGTTTATATTGCTGCCCAGGGCGCCCCCCCCCCCCCCCCCCCCCTGCGCCCTGCACCCTTACAGTGACCGGAGTATGTGAGGTGTATGGGAGCAATGACGCACAGCTGCAGTGCTGTGCGTTACCTCAGTGAAGCTGAAGGCTTCTGCCGCCTGACGACTTCTGTCTTCTGTACTTCTAGCTCTGTGAGGAGAACGGCGGCGCGGCTCCGGGGGTGGACGCCCAGTAAGAACCTGCGTTCACCCCCTCTGGAGCTAATGGTGTCCAGTAGCCGAGGAAGCAGAGCCTATCTTTGACAAGAAGGTCTGCTCCTCTCTCCTCAGTCCCTCGATGCAGGGAGCCTGTTGCCAGCAGTGCTCCCTGTGAAAAAGTAGTAAAAGGTAGAAAGAAAAAAAAATCCAAACAAAAATGCTTCTAGGCAGAGAACTCTGGAGAGCTCTCTGCAGTGCACCCATCTTGCTCTGGGCACAGTGTAAAACTGAGGTCTGGAGGAGGGGCATAGAGGGAGGAGCCAGTGCACACCCAGAGTCCAAAGCTTTCTTAAAGTGCCCTTTCTCCTGCGGAGCCCGTCTATTCCCCATGGTCCTTACGGAGTCCCAGCATCCTCAAGGACGTTAGAGAAATAAAAATAACCCTAGTGTGTGCGTATAGTATGTGCATCTCTATTATGCACAGTGGGGCTTGAAGGAACCAGTGTAGTGGTGTAGGATGAGACCAAATGACTATATATACAGTATACACACACCTTTCCTAATCATAACCCCTAACCTTAATCCAAAATGGTAAATAAACACTAATACCTTAACCCCTTCACCAGTGGTGCAAGTAGAAAAAATGTCTTATAGGTGCTGTGTGCACGCGCCAAAGGCACGTGCGCCAAAATATGGGTGTGGCCAAATGCCACATGGGGCGTGGCCAATGAAAATGGGGGCGTGATACACATATGGGGGGAGGGGCAGATACACATATGACCCCAATAGTGCCAAATACACGCTGCCCCACAGTGCCAGATATACTGATTAAGATTAATATGCTGATTAAGTTTTATCGCAGTAGAGAGTGTTCTGACTTATGGGGTAACAGTATGGTATGGAAACTGTACTGTGGCTGAGAAGATTTCCTTGGAACGTGTGGTCAGAACTGCAGGCAGGGTCATTGGTGTGTCCCTTCCATGTATACATGATCTTTATGAAAAGAGAGTGTTAAAAAGAGCAAGAAACATATTAGCAGATTCTAGTCATCCAAATTACTCAGTTTTTGAGAGATTACCATCATAAAAATGCTTTAGAAGTGTATATATGCATACAAAACGTATGCTTAATAGTTTTTTTCCAACAGCTATACGTGCACTAAACGGCTTAACGAAATGAGATAATTTATAAGTAAGACTCGTTTTATTGTTTGTTTTATTGTGCAGGATGTTTATTGGAAAATTTCATTGACATTTCATTTGTCTTGTCTTGTTAATGACAATAAAGTATTCTTATTCTTATCATTCTTATTCTTACTTTGCCCCACAGTGCCAGATGCACATTGCCTCACTGTGCCAGATACACAAATGCTCCCAGAGTGCTAGATATACATTGCCTCACAGTGCCAGATACACATTGCCCCACAGTGCCAGATACACAAATGCCCCCAGAGTGCCAGATATACATTGCCTCACAGTGCCAGATACACAAATGCCCCCATAGTGCCAGATATACATTACCCCACAGTGCTAGATACACATTGTCCCACAGTGCCAGATACACAAATGCCCCCAGAGTGCCAGATATACATAGCCTCACAGTGCCAGATACACAAATGTCCCCACTGTGTCAGATATACATTGACCCCCAGTGCCAGATACAGAAATGCCCCCACGGTGCCAGATATGCCCCTAGTGCCAGATATGCCCCCAGTACCAGATACAGAAATGCCCCCAGTGCCAGATACACATGTCCACGCAGTTCCAGATACATATGTCCCCACAGTGCCAGATATGCCCTCAGTGTCAGATATGCCCCCAGTGCCAGATACACATGTCCCTGCAGTGCCAGATATGCCCCCAGTTCCAGATATACATGTCCCTGCAGTGCCAGATATGCTCCCAGTTCCAGATACACATGTCCCTGCAGTGCCAGATATGACCCCAGTGCCAGATACACATGTCCCCCCAGTGCCAGATACACCTGTCCCCCCAGTGCCAGATATGACCCCAGTGCCAGATACACATGTCCCCCCAGTGCCAGATACACGTCCCCCCAGTGCCAGACATGCCCCCAGTGCCAGATACACATGTCCTCCGCAGTGCCAGATATGCCCACAGTGCCAGATACACATGTCCCCCCAGTGCCAGATATGCCCCCAGTGCCAGATACACATGTACCCCCAGTGCCAGATATGCCCCTAGTGCCAGATATGCCCCCAGTCCCAGGTATACCTGCCCTCCCTTTCCCCTGCTGCTCACCACTGCTGCTGTCCTGTGTGTGTGTGAGGGGAGGAGAGCGCAGCATGTGCCTATCCTGCCCCTCAGTCTTCGGCGGCGGTGCAGGTGTCTTCCTTCAATTCTGTGTCGATCCGTGAGCCAATCAAAGCTCATTGTCCAGCAGCCTTGGCTCTGATTGAGCTCTGATTGGCTCACGGGCGGCGCTGAATTGAAGGAAGACACTGAGGGGCAGGAGAGGCGAACGCTGCGCTCTACTCCCCTCGCAGCAGCAGTGGTGAGCAGCGGAGAGAGAGAGCAGCAAGGAGTGGCGTCCCATCGGCGGTGTGTACGGCGTACACGCGGCTAAATCCTTAAGGGTACGCCGTACCCACCCACTTGAACCGCTGCCCTTCACCCAAACTAACACTAATACCCTAACCACTAAATTATCAGTCGGTGGCTGTGGAACTTACAAGATGCACTGTCTGCACTTTTTCACCTGAGGGGCTCTGTGCTCTGTCTCTTGCACCAGCCCTGCCTCTACCCCTACCCATGTGTGCCTCTGTGTAAATTGCTCCACCCATTCCAGAGTTATGGCGAACACTACGGTTTTTTACATGTCACCCCCTTCCCACCCCCACCCCTTGGGTTGCTAGGGGTGTCTTACCCCCACAGTATTTTTTTTCCAGATTGTAAGTCATGAGTGTACCAAGTATGGTGTAAATTGCTCCAGGCATCCCAGGGTTATGCCGAAAACTGTGGATTTTTACATGTCACCCTCTTTCCCCCCACACCTCTAGGGGTGCTGGGGGTGTCTTACTCCCACAGTATTCTTTCCCAGATTGTAAGATATATGTGTACCAAGTTTGGTGAAAATTGCTCCAGGTATTCCAGAGATGCTGGAACATACACACATACATACATACATACATACATACACACACACATAGTTCCATTGTTATATATACAGACTAGGTGATTAATCGCGCCCTACAGGCGCTCTTCACACCGTCGCAAGGGTCTACAACCCCTTCACGTCCTTGGGGGGGGGGCAATATTAGTATTATATGAAGTATTACCTTCAAGCATAATGTTTAGTGGTTAAATATTTTATGGCCAAAGGGCGTGCAATGGTCAAGGGGGCGTAGGCCCATGCGACGGCGTGAAGAGTGGACGCAGGGCACGATGAATGACCTAGTGTATTAATAATATGTTATGTGTACATAATGTAGGTACGTAGACAATGTTCAGTAAATACCACATACACCAGTGCCGTAACTGGACATTTTAGTGCTGTGTGCAAGAAACAGCATCAGCGCCCCCCCCCCATATACAATACATGGCTGGTGAGCGTCGTTGGTGCGCGCAAAAAAGGTAGAGTCCCCTTTTACACTTTACGGCAGGCAGACTCCCCCTTTTTACACATTACGGCAGGCAGAGTCCCCCTTTTACACATTACGGCAGGCAAAGTCCCCCTTTTTACACATTACAGCAGACAGAGTCCCCTTTTTACACATTACGGCAGACAGAGTCCCCTTTTTACACATTACAGCAGACAGCGTCCACCTTTTACACATTACGGCAGGCAAAGTCCCCCTTTTTACACATTACGGCAGGCAGAGTCCCCCTTTTTACACATTACGGCAGACAGTCCCCCTTTTTACACATTAAAGCAGCAGAATGGCACACTGAGGGAGAGCTAGGGAGAAAGCAGGTGAGAGGAACGCGGGGGGAGGGCTAGAGAGAGCAGGTGAAAGGAATGCAGGGGAGGGCTACAGAGAGCAGGTGAGAGGAACGCAGGGGAGGGCTAGGGAGAGAGCAGATGAGAGCAACGCGGGGGAAGGGCTTGGGATACAGGTGAGCGGAATATAGGGGGGAGAGCAAGTGAGAGGCACACCATGGAGGGGGCGGTGGGGGGTTTGTAGTAAGTCCTTACCTTGTGGTGGTGGTGTGCACACCTGTGAATCCAACTCCTGGAGTGAGGAGTGCAGCGCTGACAGGCGCTGGTGCACGGTCCCTGCTCCATCCTTGTTTAACTCCCCAGCTCTTCCCCGGCTGCAGCTCCCGAAATCAGCCTTCGTCTGCAGCTCCCAAAAGCAGCCGTAAGTCAGAGGATGTCCCTGCCCTGGGCGCGCATGATGATGTCACGCACGGCACAGCTGAGGGGAGAAGGGATTGGGGAAGACCAGAGCATGCTCAGCCTCCTCCCCGTGACAGCTCATGCCTCCAGTCTTCCACTCCGTCCACATGTAGTAATGCTGGTGAGCGGAGCGGAGCGGCGCAGCCCAGTCTGGGGTGGGGGGGAGAAGGGGGATGCACCTGGGAGCATTGCGGCAATGGCGATGGCGGGCGGGTCAGTATCGTAACTAGCATAGGGGTGAGAGGTGCCTTGGCGGGTTGATAGTGTGGCGTGGCCCAGCGGGTGCCAGCGGAGATTTTTCCGCCTCACAGCGCATCGCGCTGTGTGCAAGGCACCTCTCGCCCATAGCTAGTTACGGCACTACACAGTGTGTGTTGGGAGATTATTTCTCTCATATATATCTTTATACTGCCCTTTCCCCTATATAACATCACATATACAGTGTGTGCGCTGGGGACTTATCCCTCATAACAGTATATTGTATTAGCCTTTCACCAGCTTCACTGTCCCTGCACACTGCACACTACAGACTCTTACTCTGCACCAGCACCAGAAACAGCAACCACCATGTTCCTTCCAGGGTGCGCAAGGCATGCTAGGAGTTGTAATCTCCCCCACAGCACTACCGTGATGCCACAGTGACACGCACCATCCGCAGTCTGTCGTGCCAGATACACATATGGCCCATAGTGCCAGATATACATATGCACCACAGTGCCAATTATACAAAAGCCCCACAGTGCCAGTTATACATATGCCCCACAATGCAAGATATACATATGCCCCACAGTGCCAAATACACATATATGACCCCAGTGCCAGATATGCCCCACAATACCAGTTATACATATGCCCCACTCCACACCCAGCGTTAGCAAATGAGGCATAGAGTCACAGATCTGGACAAATATATATGAGATTATTTAACGCAACTACTGGAGCCCATTACCTGTGGTCGGCATAACGGATATTTCTGTGGAGGTAACCATTAATACAGAACTTATTCTGATCGGTACAGCGGCCACAACAGCGCCTACCCGCCTTGCCAGGACAGAGACTTCTCCTGTACCGCGGATAGTGCTAGCGGCTAGACGCTGTGGCTTTACGTTTCAGGTTTCTCCCTGCAAAATCCAACAATCACCTGAATTAATCTGCTAACCGTTGACACCTGAAGGTTCCTTATCCGCCTGCCAGGACAGAGATCCTACTGCACCAAGAACAGTGCAAGCGGCGGACGCAGTGGCTGCATGCCTTAAGGATATCCTCTGGGTAATATACGCTACACGCGGAGAATCCCGCTGACCGGGTAAATATACTGCATTATTTCTCTGCACTGGGACGCCAGTAGCAAGAGAATTGAGACATTATATACAAAATATTTGGCTCCAGCAGCTACAACAAACTGATGAGACATGCTTGCATAGCATTTATATGATACATTGTAGCCGCCTATTTGTTACAACTTATGGACACTATTATTTAATCTGTGTTCTAGACAGTTTAAACGCATTCCCTCAGTGTGTTTTATTTCAGTGTTTTAAACCATTCTAATTGATTCATACCATCTATGTATATGAAATGTTATTAAAATAATTTTTGTTATTTATGTAAGCAAGTTCCATGTGTGCTAATTGGAAATAACAGACACACAACTATTAAGTGATATTAATTAATTTTTATTAAGTAAAATCAGAACACCTAGCGCAATACATTAGTTTTTTTTTCCCTTTATTCCTTTGTGTCTATTTAAGGATATTGCCAATCCTTTAATGTGTGCAGCTGGTGTACTGAATAAATTACATAATTGATATATTTGCGCCAGGAGCAGGGGTGTTAATCACTCCTAAATTCCGTTATTTAACGCAACCAACTCACTTCAAAATTACATTAAATGTAATCAAATATGCCAATGAAAGTTTAACAAAACCACAGGCAAACAAGCCAGTTTGCATAAAGCTGCTTTTACAAGTGTGGCAACCAGTACTATCCACCAGCATGAAAAAAAGCTTGTAAGAACCTTGTACTTGTAGCTCAGGTGTAGAAACAACACTGCCAGAACAGATGCAAAACATCTTTAGGGACCACTGCATGATGTGGTGGCAGCAGTATATTTGCATGATGCTAGAACTTCCACGCTGGATGGCAACAAGCTGCACTGACCTTTTAAAACTTTCTTTCAGCATGGAACATTTGTGTTTGGAGTCATCATTTTAATTGTATAGGGAGCATGCACATATAGAGGCCTCGTTAAACTGATATGCTTCCTGAACTTCATTTGAACTCCCCTACAATAAAAACATTGAGTGAAATATTAGAGATCCAGCTGCAGAACAGGGCAGCAGGTGTGACCACTCTGCTTTTAGAATTACAGTACCGTCTCCTGACCATTTTATAATTATTGCAAAATCACTTCTAGAAATAAGACAAGATTTGAGCATTGGGTCAGAGGGGGGATACTACACATGCCAGGTGTATAAACATGACCACGAAGACAGAGGCAAATCAAATACGGCTGTAGTTCCCGTCACAATGGGCTCTTGAAAGTGCAGGAAATAATAAGGGGATAGGTGTACGGTAACATAATAAAACACAGAGAGTAAATACAAAGTGTCAAGGTACAGAAGAATGATGTGCAAGAAGGTCCTGAGATACCCTGCACCTGTCCTCAAAGGCTGACCATAGAGAAAGTGTTAGAGCTTGTTCACAAATTAGAGCATATCATTCAGTTTCCATTACGAAAAATGTATAAAAGTAAAATGAATGGAAGGTAACGGCTCAGTTCCCACTTGTTCAGCCATCTGTAGTGAGTGTGCTGTGCAGTTCGCTTTTCTGAATTCAGCATGATAACATTTTTCCTGTAGTAACTACTGTGGAAAACTTGTGGATAGTTTCCCATGCATGCTATTTTAGGTATCCGGACTCCAGGTCGACAGCACAAAGGTCGACACACTTTAGGTCGATGCCAATTGGTCGACACACCTTAGGTCGACATGGACAAAAGGTCGACATGGACAAAAGGTTGACAGGAACAAGGTCGACATGGGAAAAGGTCGACATGAGTTTTTCACGATTTTTCTCTTTTTTTGAACCTTTTCATACTTAACGATCCACGTGGACTACGATTGGAACGGTAAAGTGTGCCGAGCGAAGCGGTAGCGGAGCGAAGGCACCATGCCCGAAGCATGGCGAGCGAAGCGAGCCATGCGAGGGGACGCGGTGCACTAATTGGGGTTCCCGGTCACTCTACGAAGAAAACGACACCAAAAAAGCATAAAAAACTCATGTCGACCTTTTTCCATGTCGACCTTGTTCCTGTCGACCTTTTGTCCATGTCGACCTTTTGTCCATATCGACCTAAGGTGTGTAGACCAATTGGCGTCGACCTAAAGTGTGTCGACCTTTGTGCTGTCGACCCTGAGTCCCAGACCCCTATTTTAATGCATTTTTTTCTGTTGTTTTCTTTTTCAGCTTAACACTTCAGGGCTCATGTAATTTGCATCTACATCACAAGCGAAACATGTCCCCGGAAAAAAGGCACTTCAACTTTATATCCACTTTTAACATTTATAATAAATAGTTAAATGTGTCAAGCTGTCTATTAATTAAGTTATTGTGCATGACTCATCATCAGGGCCGGTTCTGGCGCTCTGTGCGCCCCGGGCGGCAATAGGGGCGTGGCTTCGTACAGGGGGCGTGGCCATTTACGCCCCCTGTACAGACTGAAATGATGTACGGTGCGCAATGACGTCATCGCGCACCGCACAGCAAAGGTCCTCTCCACGAAGGGAAACTAGACACGTAGCGTCTAGTTCCCTTCGTAGAGAGGACCTTTGCTGTGTGGTGCGCGATGACGTCATCGCGCACCGCACAGTAAAGGACCTCTCCACGAAGGGAAACTAGACGCGTACGCGTCTAGTTTCCCTTCACAGCAGCAGCGGGGGGCAGCGGCCAGCGGCAGCAGGGGGGCAGCGGGGTGCACACAGCAGCAGCAGATCTTGCCCTGGTGCGGCGCCCTCCGGATGGCGCCCTGCGCCCTCCGGAAGGCGGCGCCCCGGGCAAAAGTCCTGCTTGCCCGCGGCAAGATCCGCTACTGCTCATCATAATAGTGTCACATGTCTGAGTAACTAGACTTAAAGGTCAGGCTGATTAGACTACAGGTGCATGTTTCTTTGCTCTATAAAAGGGTCTGCATGTGCCAAAGCCTGTCACTGTGTTATTGAAGCATCACAGTGCTGTACAGTACTTAGCCCAGGAGAGATTGATACCTTATCATATTAACTGCTGTTTATCTTCTATCACCTGTATCCTGTTATCTTCAATAAATCCTACTCTGGTTTAGTCAACGTGCAGACTAACCTCCTTGCTCACATCCACTACACACCTACCAATTTGTAGGCATCTGCCAATAATTTTGAATAGAGGCTAAAAGACTGCAGTGAAGTTAGGTATAATAAACCATAATAACCGATCCGATTGTAGCTGTTATTTTTTTCCCCTACTTAAGATAATGTAAACAAATGTATGATTGTCTCCTTGTTACAAATAACCCAGATACATATTGTATAGCCTACACCAGTTGTGGGGAACCTCCAGCCCGCATGCCTTATCCGACCCAGACAGCCATTTTGACAGGCCCGGAGGCAGCCGCCGAGTGTAAAGCTGTTTGCGACGCACGGCTTCCTGGGAGATGTAGTTTTCTCACACTGTTCACTGTATTCAATGTACAGTGTGAGAAAACTACATCTCTCATGATGTAGTGCACGGCAGATGGCTCAGAGAGATAACCGCTGTGTGCGCCGCTGGTCCTGCTTCCCCGCTATCTGGGAAGACGGACTGCCACAGAGCACCCCCCTCCGTGACTGCGACGGTTGTAGCTGTTATTAGCCGCTGCTGTCCCACCAGCCCCTCCGCTAACCAGGGAGCCGACCACAAAGACACGGCTGCAACGGCCTCTGCTAGCCACAGCCCATTGTACTTATATGAGAACCGCCAGTCTGGCCGGCTATAATGCGGATTCAGTACCTGGACCAGTGGTGGTGAGTGTATATACTGGGGCATTATGTGTGTCTGTCATTACTGGGGGCAGTGTGTGTGAGCAGCTTTTACTGTGGCCATTATTTGTAAGGCCAAGCCTACTTTCCTAGAAGAGTGCGTTCATTTGGGGGGGGGGGGGGGGGGTGCTTAAAAAATAGCCCACGAATGATATAGAAAAAAATCCAAATAGCCCTTGGCAGGAACAAGGTTTCCCACCCCTGGCCTACACCAACACATCTGAAATTTCAGTTTCGGAGAAGACAAACACCATGGGGGAAACCTTTTGGAATACCGTGGTTACACATGCTCCTGATACCCGCGGTATCCAATTTTGAAAAAATGGTTGCAGTGTTCTCAGCACTGAAACCCCCTTGACGCGAGTAAAATAAAAAAATTAATACTTACCTGTCTGGTGGTCACCACGGCTCCCGATGGTCTCTCCTCCATTTTCCCATTGAGGAGGGGATTGCTGGGAGTCTTAAGGGCTGCAGTGAGATGTAGTTCTCCCAGTGGTTGGCCCTGGGGGGATTACATTGCAAAGGGGGGGTCACACACATACAAGGTGTCACATGCACACACACACACACACACACACACACACACACACACACACACACACACACACACACACACACACACACACGCACCTTACACACCCATCGCTGCTGCAGAGAACCGGATCCCGATGCTGGCGAAGACACCACTTCGAAAGGTAATTACAGACTAATTAAGCTAACTGAAAACTTCCAATTATTTAATTCATCCTCAGTGGGGGTGTCGCCTGGGTGCCAGAGCATGTCCAGGGATTTTTCATAAAATTAATCATTTTTAAAAAAAATCAGACTTGCTCTGGAGGTGTGTGTAAAAAGTCGCAATGATTTCTATAGAAATCATCATGTCCCATTTTCTGTCTATCAGTTGAACTGCAAAACCCTGCGGCTGCAGGAAAAAACCTACACTGCATGGTTTTTTGAATTTCCCACCCACAATGGAATTCCCCCCCTTGTGTACACATGCCTTTGTCGGATATTAGCCTTAGTTATTATGTAATCAACATGAAAGTAGTCATGTACAGAAGTAGCAAACTTTAATTAGACATTTAAAGCATCACGTCATTCATTTCAATAACGTGATAGTTAAATATCAATTGCTACATCTGTATTTTTGCATCTCCATGAATATATAATTACCAAGCAAGCAACGGAGATGTGCAATAGAATCTGACATACAGCTTTAAACATTTAAGGAAAAATTTACAGCACAAAGCAACATTTGTGCTAGGATTTGCATCTATGTCAGACGTTTAATGAAAATTACCACAGGCATACAATGAATCCACAACAAAAAAAGCAGAAGGACCAGGTAGCAAACAGTCCATTTATTGTACAAAACAGTCTCATCAAACCCGGTCAGGAAGAAACAACCAACTCTTCATTGAGTCCAGTAGCAATGGTATCACTTTGGGGGTGCTGGCCACACCCTGGTGTCCCCGCTGAGGGGTGACAGCAAAATGCGGTTCCTCCTCAGTGACAGAAGCTGGGTGATGCACTGTAACATGGCGCCCGCTGAGATTGTGTTACCAGGGGGTGCCCGTCTCTCCTCACCGAAAGCCGGAGGCAGGAGCTCAGTACTGAGCTCCTGCCTCCGGCGCTGTCACTGTGCGGCGTGCGCTATGGGAGAGACGTCAGTCATGACGTCTCTCTCATAGTGCTGAGGAGCGGACGCCAAGAGGAGGAGTACTGCAGCGGTCTGGAATCGGGAACGGGGCTCGGTAAGTATGTTGTGTTTTCTCTTCCTCAGTGCAGCGGGGGCATCTACTGGGGGCAAACTACAGGGGGGACATTACTACTGGGGGGCATCAACAAGGGACATTACTACTGGTTGGGGGGCATTACTACTGGGGGCATTATTACTGGGGGAGCATCTACTGGGGGCATTACTACTGGGGGCATTACTACTGGGAGGCATCAACAAGGGACATTACTAGTGGGTGGCGGGGCATTACTACTGGGGGCATTATTACTGGGGGAGCATCTACTGGGGGCATTACTACTGGGGGCATTACTACTGGGAGGCATCAACAAGGGACATTACTAGTGGGTGGGGGGGCATTACTACTGGGGGCATTATTACTGGGGGAGCATCTACTGGGGGCATTACTACTGGGGGCATCAACAAGGGGCATTACTACTGGGGGTGGCATTACTACTGGGGGCAAACTACTGGGGGCATTATTACTGGGGGGCATCTACTGGGAGCATTACTACTGGGGGGTCATCTATTGGGGCATTACAATTGGGGGCAGCTACTGGGGGACATTTTTACTGGGGGGCATCTACTGGGGGCAAACTATTGGGGGACATTATTACTGGTGGCATCTACTGGGTTTATTACAACTGGGGGCATTATTACTGGGGGGCATCTACTGGGGGCATTACTACTGGGGGATCATCTATTGGGGGCAAACTCCTAGGGGGCATTACTACTGGGGGACATTATTACTGGGGGGCATCTACTGGGGGCACACTACTGGGGGACATTATTACTGGGGGCCAACTACAAAGGGTCTAACTAATGGGGGCAAACTACAGGAGGGCATTACTACTGGTGGCGTAACTATGGGGGCATTACTACTGGCGGCATAACTACAGGGGCATTACTACTTGGGGGCTAAACTACAGGGGGCATAACTACAGGGGTCAAACTACTGGGGGATAATTACAGGGGCCAAACTACTGGGGGCATTACTACTGGGGGCTAAACTACAAGGGGGGCATAACTACAGGGTCTAAACTACAATGGGGCAAACTACAGGGGGGCATTACTACTGGTGGCTAAACTACAAGCAGGCAAACTACTGGGGGCATTACCACTGGGAGGCTAAACTAAAGGGGGGAGGGTAAACTACTGGGATCATAACTGCAGGGGCATTACCACTGGGGGCATAACTACTAGGGCGCTAAATGACTGGGGGCATTACTACAGGCAACATTATTACTGGGGGCAATACGGGCATTGCATAAGGGGCACCACTACTGGGGTCTATATAAGGGGCACTACCAGTACAGTGGACATTGCATAATGAGCGCTACAACTGTGGGCATTGTATAAGAAGCGCCACCTCACATGCACGGAAGCCACACGCAAATGTACTTGCCCCTTCTATGGTGCCCCCCCTATCCTTTTCTTCTAGATCCGCCCCTGAACCAGGACAAATGACCCTGGAATCCTACCCCGGTAATGTTTAAAAGCTGCTGATTGGCTGTATATGCAGAGGCATGTCTCAAAGGAGTGTCTGTTGAGTGACATGCAGGGTAGACCCGGGTACAGTGTAAACAGGGCCGACCTGCAAATTAGCCTGTTTAAAACGGTCTGAATCGGGTTTGAAGCGTAACTGAAAACTTGGTAGAACCCAGGTTTTTGGTGGAAAAGGAGAATCATATCGTGCATCCATTCTGCAGCATGCATCACACTACATAATTGTACTTTGCATGTCGAACTAATTTAGAACAAATATATTTACAAATGCCAAGTTGATAAGTGTGATGATAAATATAAAAAGAATACATAGTCACACCTACAAAAGAAGGGTGGTAAGAAAAACAACAGATTTTATAATCCGAAAAAGTGACTTCAGTGCAAAGATATGTTGTGTATATCACACACAGTTTGTTTATCCATCCACGTGCACTGTAATCAGATCAGAACTAATCTACTGTTGTTTTTCAAATACAATCTCCCCCGTTCTCTATTGTATTTTAGGAGTGGTTACTGCTATTCATTGCATGAGACCGCACTTAAGCCCATGTGATTTTGTAAACATGTAATTCATCGCACGAACATACTGTCTACAGTGTCGGCAGGAATAGTAATATTACTATGAAAGGACATTTGCTGTTTTTCAAGACTGTGAAAGAGTTTTTACCTGGCAATAAAGCATTTGTTATACCGCATTCAGATCGCAAATGCCGGATCCCACCAGGTAAAAGAAACGTGTCCTTACCAGGTGGGATCCGGCATTTGCGCTCCTTTGCTGGCTTTCCGACCTGGCAATATACCGGGTCGGTTGCCATAGCAGAGGGGTGGCGCAGCAGCAGCAGGGGCGGGGGTGGAGGTGGCGCCGGGAGATGAGCTCATCTCCTGCGCTGCCTCTCCCTATGCTGTGAATGGGAACCGTGTCGCATCGACGCGGCTCCCATTCACACTGCACCTGACTCGGTATTTAACCCGGGTATAATCCTTCTTTTATACCGGGTTGAATTACCGGGTCAGACAACCCGCTAATTCTTGGAAAGTGCTTTCACATCGCACACTGACCCGCGTCGACACGGCAATATGCCGTGTCGATACCGGGTTATTTGTGCGATGTGAAAGGGGTATTACTGAGTTGTCCCTTACTTTTAATATAGAGAGTATTTCTACAACTTAAGTGTTTTAACAGCAGTTTAATCTCACCAATGAGTGTCCCTGTTCAATATATTTGTAACGTGCATGTATTATATTTTCTATTACATAAAATGTAACATTGTATGGAATGATGTGTTACACATTTATTCTGCCCTGCAGGCACATGTGAATAATAGCACCATCCCTGTGGTCCATCCCTTTTAAACCCACCCAAATTTCCCATGATTGTTACAAAGTAAATAAAAAAATCCATTTACTGTGGAAAAACAGCATGTCAGAGTCAGGCTTCTAAAAAGGTGCATACATAAATGCAAGGGCAATACACAGACACAGAGATTAAGCTAGACTTTCTTTCACCCAGTGCAAATACTCAGCTCAGCGAAACAGCCCCCCTCCCACCCGCCCACGTCACTGAAGCCCACCACTACTGCTCCTACTCATTCTTCCTATTAAAAATTATGGAAGATTACTAGGAAATATTTTTCTCATTCTCCCACTGCCTTCCCTCTTCCTCTGACATACTCGATGGGCGCTACCTGATCACACCCCTAGTTAACATGACCATAACATGACATAAAGAAAAATGGGACGAAGTTATGATGTAAATGGTGAACCCCTTTACTAAAGAGCATGGGGTGGAGACAGGACAGATTTTGGAGAGGAGGACCGGCCGCCATGGAAAATATGGGAGCTGGGTGGGGTGGTTAGGACATCAGCGGAATGGAACCGCAACAGTATGGGTGGGTAGGAGGAGCGGGGTTCATGACATCCTAATATTGTTCTTTACAGGCGGCCTATAGGTCCCAGCAAACCTGCCCCAGTATGCCGGCACTTGGAGAACCACAAGTACCTGCATGCCCGGACATTCAGGGCCTGCTGGTACCTGTAGTCCTCCTGTAAAGAAAATATAAAAATAAATTCATGACACATTTAGAAAAAAAAAGTTTTAAAAAAGTTTATTGTACAGGGTCTTCATCTGTGGGGCGGCGGCCTTTGGGCAGCTCTTTTCCATGGCCGCCGCCTCTCCAGGACTTCTGGAGTCTTCTGTCTTCGCCTGGGTGGCTACCGCCTCCCCAGGGCTTCAGCCACTTCACCTGGGGGGTGGCGGCCTTTGGGTAGCTCTTTTCCATGGCCGCCGCCTCTCCAGGGCTTCCCAGCATCTTCTGTCTTCGGGAGCTCTTGCACGCTCCCTCCCCACTGGCGGACTGACTTCTTTAAGCCAGCCCTGAGGCGTGGGGCGATGATGTGGTGAGCCATGGTTGGCTCGTGGCGGCCATCTTAGATTTAAAAAATTACGCTAACAGCATTTTTGAAATTGGAACCAATCCACTCCGCTGCCGAACTCTGCAAAATGATAGGCAGGGACTGGATCCTCTTGGTTCCAGGCCTGCCGTCATGCCAGCTATCCCCGCCGAGTCCCGCCACCGCTAACGCCCACGTCTAGTATTTAAAAGTATTTGATTTGCCCAGCATCACAGACAGAGACCAGGTTTATTGCTGTCATTTTAATGGGTCATATTATGTATCTTCCAACTGTACTTCTGCAGAAAATCACATTTCTAGGGTCACCTTATCCAATGTAATAATAACCGTTTTCTAACAAAAGTTACAGAAAACATTTAAATAAAACCATTTCCTTGCTATTCTAGGTGGGTATCAATGCCTATATGATAAACAAAAAGCCCTGCTCTGGATTGTGTTCCGAAGACAAAAGTATTACTATAACCACAGCAGTTTTTCACCTTCTAAGGGAACCAGCAGTATATAAAGTCATGAAAACTATTTAAAAAAAAAAGCTTCTCAGTCCGACCACATATTGGGCCTAATTCAGACCTGGTCGCACGCAGGCGGGTTTTTGCACTGCTGCTACCAGGTAATCGCCGCCTACAGGGGAGGGGGTAATCGCTGTGCAGGGGTGCGATCGGCTGTGCAGTGAGTTGCACAAACAAAAGTTTGTGCAGTTTCTGCACAGCCCAGGACTTACTCAGCCGCTGTGACGATCCGGGCCAGTGCTGACGTCAGGAATCCTCCTCCCGAACGGCTGGGCACGCCTGCGTTTTTCCGGACACTACCTGGAAACGGTGAGTTGCCACCCACAAACGCCTTCTGCCTGTCAATCTTCTTGTGATCGCTTTCTTCATTAGTTCTGTTACTGCCCGGCGAACCTTTTCGCCGGGAGCTGACGCGCCTGCGCATTACGGTTCACACGCATGCGCTGTTCAGACACGATCGCGCGGCTGCGAAAAAAGGCAGTGTGCGATCGGGTCTGAATTACCCCCACTGTCTTATTTAAACAGGAGCTGGTTGTGACTATAGCAATTGAGTGGAAAAGTAAAGAGGCTTGGAGGGGTGGGACCCCTTCCAAAAATATTGGTGGTCATTCCGAGTTGATCGCAGCCAGCAACTTTTAGCTGCTGGTGCGATCAATAGTCCACGCCTATAGGGGAGTGTATTTTAGCTTAGCAGGGCTGCGATCGCTCGTGCAGCCCTGCTATGGAAAAATGTTTCACTCAAAACAAGACGAGGCCTATACCTACTTACCCTGTGCGATGGATCCAGCGATAATGGGCCTGGCTTTGACGTCAGTCCTCCGCCCTCCGTTCTGCTGGGCACGCCTGCGTTATACTCACCACTCCCCGAAAACGGCTCCAAACGCTCCGGATCCACCCAGCCACGCCTCCTTCCTGTCAATCTTCTTAGCGGTCGGCTCTGCGACCGCTTCCTTTGTAAGTCGCGACGTAACCCAGCGACCCCTGTCACCAGTGTCAAAGTCAGAAAAATATCTCTATGCACACTACCATATTTGCACCTCACACAGGTCCGTGCTGCGCATGCGTACGCTCTCCCGTACGTGCGCATACTCACAGTCGCGGGCACCCGCAGGCGCACGGTATGCGTATTTACGGTAGAGTTTATGTGATCGTAGCGTGCGACTCAATCATTACATATTTTCACTATATAATGTATTTTGTAGATCATGGTCCCTTTGATAGATTCTGAAAGTTTAGTTAACATAGCATGTTCCTGAACAGAGAGATCCCTCTTTGTATTGTACGAAGGGTCTAACAGGGGTCATACAGTGGTGTTTGGTACCCATCGGAAGAGTATTTAAATAGCAATATTCCGGTGTTGGTTTGGAGCGGATTAATCGCTCGTGCGAATAGTTATGGACATAAGAAGTTTATGTCCATTTACTATTATTTGTTCTTATTTAGTCATGCGGCGGGAAACCCAGTATCCCACCCACCTGAACAGTTGGAAGCAGTCACAGCCCACCTGTATGAATCAACCTATGACCTTTTGTTATAATGCGAAGCCGAATTCCTGTGTCCAATGAACAATGAGATTGTAGGGACCATTGGATTGTATTGTGTGTGGGGCATAAATAGACAGGCCGATCACATCCAGCTCTTACTCTTCAACGGTTATCATTGCTGAAAATCGGGAGCTGGATGTCCAGAGGCGCATGCGATCGTTTCCTTTGTGCGTAAGTTTCTCCGCAACTATATTGATCTTCTTGTTATTATGGGCCAATCTCTCTCTCTCTCTCTTCTCCTCTTTCTCTCTTACTTTCCCTTAAATAGTAATTGTATTGTATTTCCTGTGTAGTTATCTGGTTAGGTAGTCTATGTTATATTGTAGTGTATGATTTGTATTTGTATTAATTCTTTTGCAAGTATATCATTCATAATATATATATTAGGCGTTGGACCCTGAGCACGGTATCTGTGTATTTCTTATAGTGTTAAGTATTCTCAGAGCGTCGGTGACGCTAGAACAGCTTTAAAGGTAATAAGGTTATACTGTGTTGCATTTACACTCTATCATTACACTAAGGTTTTACTGCACATTACATTGTTTATGGTTTAGATTTAAAGGTTTAACATTGTTAGCGTCAGCGCCGCTGGTGATCTCCTCGTGGTCCCGAGCGTCCGCTACGCTATAGCGAATCATTACGTTAGTCAGCAGCCAATAGCGTGCCTGCCAGTGATCTCTTGGCCGTGAGCGAACGTGACGCTTGAGCGTCTCGACTATGGCTGAGCGATTGTTACGCAACGAGCGTACCCTTACGGTACTTCATACGTAAATAGCGTACAGTGTTCTTAGACCTCATAAAGGGTTTTATATACGATAAATATTCAGCTTTATCAATTGCGGGCTCGTCCTATCCTTCACATATCTGCACTAGGTAATTTCAGCAGACATTATCCAGCAGCAAAGGGCGGGAGATCATATTCCTTGTAGTGCTGTTTGGATAAGCGTCTGCTTCTCTTAGTAAAGGGTGCTGAAGGAATCCGGGAACCGGAGGTAAGAACAACACGCTAGTCTCTTTTAAAACTGTTTATTTTTCTGTCTTGCGTACACACGCACGCATATCTGCATTTCTTTTCATTCGTGTATTTTCATATATCACTCTCCTGTTTGCTATTGTATAATTGATAAACGTGCTAAGAGAGATTTGCCGCTATTTCATAGTTTAAGAGTAAAAAGGTAATATAGTTAAAGTATAGACAAACACAGCTGTGCCTGAGAGACAAGGCGAAGTCAGTGTGGTGCGCGGTAGATGATAAAGGATCATCTACATTGATAAACGTATAAATTGTGTTACGGTGGATCTTTGCTTTGCGTACACGTGTCTCTAACAAAGGACTGAGACTTGCGTACGCAACCCAAGGGCCGACGCACGCAGAGTATATTACGCAACGGAGCGTACGGGTACGCCCACGTAACTCAAATCACAAGTGTTAATTTTTTTCAACGCGATAAATAGCGCAACGCGGTAAATAACGCAAGGCGATAAATCGCGCAAATCTATTTTAACATTCAAAATTTAAATTAATAGATCCTTCTCCTAATTTGTAACACATCTGGTCTAAAGAGAAATTTCTGCGCAGAAATAGAAATAGAAACAAAAGTGTATATGTGGTGAGTGAGTGTTTGTTTTTACAATTTTTGAGGTTGAACCACAAGAAAAGTCGAGTTCTCGTGAGGTACATACGTGTAAGTGACGTACATGGTGGCTAGGGAGGCATCCCTGGTTAAAACATACAATTTGAGCATTAGAGTGTAGCAGACCAGGAGGTCATACTGTAACAGACCAGGAGGTCATAGCAGACCAGCAGGTTCAGGTACAGCAGACAAGGAAGTCCGCTATACAGTCCACAGGCACAACACCTAAAAGGGTTGGTGCAACACCCATATAGGCCATACAAGCTCTGGCTGAAGGAATTCGCAGCCGTAATTTTCGATTCCGTTGGTCGCTCAGTACATAAGATTAGTTGCTTATGTGCTGAACGATTGTACCGCACGTAATTGTGTGCATTAGTAAACCTGACCGGTACTATTTGTGTACGAAGGTCATAAACGCTATTTGTACATTCTAACGTGATTTGTGTAATTTTTTTTATTTTAAGGGAAGTTCGCTGGTCACTCAGGAACTATCCAACAACCGATACTTGCTGGGGAACGCGCCCCAGTAAATAAAGGTTCACAGGGGCCCTAGGTTGGGTACAACAGCTCTGGATACAGTGATTGTGTTACTGGCCAACGTGGGCGAGAAGTGAGTGGAGTACTCGGTAAACTTCACCGCCAGCCTGCCCCGGGCATCTTGGTTTTTGTAAGGGTTCGCTGAAGAAAAGCAACACCTGCAAGTTATGGGGGCCAGTTGTTCAGGTAGGGGGCGATCAACCTCGGTTCGGGTTGATTTAGTAAACCGACCAATCGGGTCGGCCAGGTATGTAATGTGTGAAAAATACGGTTCACACATAGAGGTTTTATGTGATGAATGGGAAAGAATGACTGTACTGGACGGGGAGAAATTCCCAAGAATAGGTAGCTTTAGCCCAGAAGTGTTACTAAATCTAAGGAGAAGGATAGGTCTTATTGAACCAGCAAAGAGACGGATCAAACATTATGATTGTTTAAAGTTATGGCAACAGGAAAGTGAAATGCAAAAAGAGCTAACTGACATACCTGACTCTCATCTTGGGAGGAGAGATGTGGCAATGGAGAGGATTATGGTTGCGGAGAAAGGCACAATGTTGAACAATAAAAACGCACTTAGCAACTGTAGTATAGATGATAAGAATAAGTGTAATAAACATAACAATGATAATTGTAATGCTGTTAAATGTACAACTATTAACCCGTGCAAGTTGCACCCCATGTCAAACTTCCCTCAGGAATACGAGCAAGAAAGTGAACTCAACACGATGTCGGCACCACTTCCAGCAGCCATCACACAAGACATCCAGGTGGACGCGACCAAATCGGTAAAGGCAATAATCAAACCCCCTAACGGAGGGTCAGGTGAGGTCGTGTCCACAGGTACGTACAATGTTTTATATCACGCACAAACAAATGTACCCCATATTGTAAGACCAAAACAAGGTGATGTAATTAAGTTTAGTCCTGTCAGGGTGATCACAGTCCCCAATGAGAAGACTGACGATCAGGGAACCATTCCCGTCCAGGACAGTGCAATGCGCTGTCCCTGGTCCCGGACCGAATTGAGATCAATTATGTCCGAATTTCCCGATCCACGGAAAAATCTAGTCGCATGTCAAAGGTTCATTAAAGAACTAGGAAACTCAACAGAACCCACCAACAAAGATTGGCGGACAGTGCTGAGGGCATGTTTGCCCTCCGGTGTTGACTCTGCGACATTTATTACTGATTGTCAATTAGACACAGAAGTACCTCAAACGGAGGAACACAATCAGGAATGTATTAAGCAGATAAACCAACAGTTGGAAGTATATTTCCCTGCCGTTGTCAAGTGGAATGAAATCTTCTCCATAAGACAAAACGAAAGGGAAAGTATCTCCAGTTATTTCAATCGAGCACTGCAAGTAATGGCTAGGAACACTGGGATCACAGACATCAAAACATGCGCACAGCATAGAGAAATAGCGGTTAAGGTATTAATGAATGGTTTAAAGGAGGTATTGAGTACAAGGGTACAGACCACCAACCCAAACTGGAGAAATATCTCGGTGGCCGCATTAAGAGAGGCCGCTATTGATATTGATCAAAATATCACCAGATACAGAGAGTCACAAAGTGATAAATTAATGGCCGCAAGTATACAGGCCCTAACCACCAGACCACTCCAGCATAAGCCCCAAACCCCTGCGAGAAATTTAAATGTGGAAGTCTGTTACAATTGTCATAAAAAGGGACACTTTGCGAGAGATTGTAGATCAAGAGAAATACAAAAGTCATATCAATCCCCTAGACAACAACATAACCATGATATCCAAGGAAGCAGGGAAGCACAGGGAAAGCGGTTGATGGTGATGAGCATCCGAGCGTTTGAGGAGGCATCAAATCAACCAAAACCTCAGGTCACTGACACTTGGAAGAAGCCCCGGGTTTGTTATCTTTGTAAAAGAGAAGGGCATTATGCCAGCAACTGTAATAGCACACATAAAGTCAGACCCCCTAGACATGAAAATGAGCATAAATATGACACACCAAATTACAATCAGGGATCACATAGGAAGAATTTTGGGCCACACCCATGATATGTGGTCAGGAAAGGTGATCATTAGAACTGATGGTAAGCCTGAGGTAACGGTTAATAAATTGGGAGGTCATTCCCTGAAGACACAGGAATGACCAGGTGAAACATTGTAAATGTATCTGTGAAATTTTTTTTTTTTTTCCTCTCTCTCTCTCTATCCCCATCTCTGACGAGTATTGGTAGGATTCAAACATTACATATATACTTGGTCTTTGCAGAAGTCTACCAAACCCCAGCATGACCTATCCGCATCAATGTATTCTGGCCAGATACAGACAGTGGAATATGGAAGTGCTGGGGGGGAGGGACTGCGCAAGGAAACCATTAGACATGTAGATATTACAGCCTGGTGATCTGACAATGTTTTAAAATGTTTTAAAATGT
This sequence comes from Pseudophryne corroboree, assembly GCF_028390025.1. NCBI lineage: Eukaryota > Metazoa > Chordata > Amphibia > Anura > Myobatrachidae > Pseudophryne > Pseudophryne corroboree. The sequence continues at coordinate 376,794,154 of NC_086447.1, read as the reverse complement.
TTGAAAACTGTTTGTTTGAAAAATGTTTTTTTTTCCTGTTGTTGTTTATTGATGTGTTATGTTATATATATACATATATGAATTGTTCTCTCTCTCTTTTGTTTTTTTTTCACTGTTGTTGTTTTCTCTCTCTTCTCACTCATGCTTTCATGTTTTAAAGATGGTATGTCACCCATCAGTTAGACAAATGGTAATGCAAGATTTTTGCTCCTTACAGAAAGATCGCTGGTTTGGAAGAGATATTGCATCACCGGAATGTTCGTTTGGAAGACTGAGAGACAGCACCTTTTTGAGATGACAGCAGAACAAGAAGAACAACAAGACTAGAGAACTTAATTATCGTAACAAGTTTCTCTCCCCCTCTAACTGTTTTCCTGTACCCCCATTACAAATTTCTTCTTTTCTCCTCCTGTAAGATGGACTTGCCCCAAGAGACTGTGATCCGGATTTTCCTGTTGACCATGATGTTGACCAGAGCAGTCTGTTCCGGCGAGAGTACCATGGAGGTCGAGAGAGGTTCTGGAATGGGTTCTGATGACAGAGATGGAGGCGTAGTTTTCCAAAAACAACATAATCAACAAGCAAAGGCGAGTATCAGAAAACGATCCGATAGCATTGACCATAGAAGGAATTGTGAAGGATTGTTAGCTGAAGAAAACTGTATCTGTTGGCTCTGTAACAATGTCATTGAGGATGGGTGCATAAAGAAATGCCAATCCAGTTTTAATATCCATATGGACCGGCATCCATTGAGTGACTATCACTCCTTAGTGGGTAGTGTGTTAAATAAAACAGATTGTTGGGTATGCTCTCAAGTACCTCAAGGTCATAGCAAATCAGGGCTAGTACCATTTCCTTTAACGGTAGGGGAGGTACTTGAGCTAAAGGGTGGGAGACCGGTGGACAGGAGGTTTAATATCTCCAGCCCTCCTAGTTTGAAGCTCCACCAATACCATGTGGATAGGTCCCTATTATGTTTTAACATCTCCAATCCCCGAAAGCCGGGAAATTGGGAAGTGTCATGGAGTAATCAAACCATGATCTTTTCGCATAGAGCAGATAGAATGCCTACAGATACAGAGCTTATACGCCACATAGCCAGTAGAGGAAAATCTTTCCGGTATAGGTATACCTTAGGAAATAGGATTACGAGAGTTGGAGAGGTATCACCAGGATACTGTGCACATATAGTACAACCTGATACGTGTACTAAGCAGATGGAAGAATTAGGGTTAGGAGATTTCACATGGAAGGTGTGTAATATGGTTATGTCCTACTCCGTCCCATATGTTCTCCCCGATGATGCATATTTCATATGCGGGAGAAAGGCGTATAAGTGGCTTGCCCCAAACTCTGAAGGATTGTGTTATATTGGAAAAGTACTGCCTGAAGTAATAACTGTATCACATGACAAAATGAAAGATATACACCGTGGTGCCCAAGCTCCTTATACTCACACCCATTACGAGCACGTAGTTAAAAGGCAACTGACAGAGAGGACAGAGCATTTGGCCTCTGACATGATCCATGAATCCACTGGGATTCAGGTTCTACTTGCGCTAGATTTCACTCGCACCGCTCGAGGAGTGGTGAACTATAGATACATCTCTGCGCTTGCAAATTTGTTAGATAATATCACTGAAAATGTATGATGACACGTTTAGGTATACTGGAAGAGAACTTCAGGCTTATAAAACAGAACTGGTACAGCATAGAATGGTTCTTAATTACCTCACAGCAGTGATAGGCGGATATTGTGTCACACTGGCAACACAATACGGCGTGAAATGTTGCACATATATTACGAATAGCACCGAGGACCCGGTCGAGGTCATAGACCAAAAGATGGACGATATTCTCCAACTGAAGTGGGAATTTCGCAGGAGACACAATCTCACTCTTGCTGCTGTAGGTAATGAGCTGACTGGTTGGGTGTCATGGTTGAACCCGCGAAATTGGTTCTCTGGTTTAGGAGACTGGGCTCAAGGAGTCATAATGGATGTTGGGAAGTTTCTCCTATGTATCTTAGGTGTTATCATAACGATTGGTTTGATATTTAGATGCGGTCAGGCTTTAATGAGGTGCAATCGTCGTACTAGGGTAATGAGTTTAAGGAGTGAGGAAACTGTAATTCCAATGGACTTGATTTATGACCCAAATGTAGAAACAATGATGTGATGAAAATGCGATTTCTACAGTCCGTTTCTTTCACCTGTTTTTCCGTTTCCTCCAAGGTAAAAAGACCCACTTGGACGAGGAATTTGATGAGCCGATATACAGACAACAGAGGGATTAAAGAAGAAGTTTTGACAACCTGATACACAGATTTTTGATGAACTATGCCATGGATCCCCAGTTTCCCTAGAAAATAAGAATTTACTTACCGATAATTCTATTTCTCGGAGTCCGTAGTGGATGCTGGGGTTCCTGAAAGGACCATGGGGAATAGCGGCTCCGCAGGAGACAGGGCACAAAAAAGTAAAGCTTTAGGATCAGGTGGTGTGCACTGGCTCCTCCCCCTATGACCCTCCTCCAAGCCAGTTAGGTACTGTGCCCGGACGAGCGTACACAATAAGGGAGGAATTTTGAATCCCGGGTAAGACTCATACCAGCCACACCAATCACACCGTACAACTTGTGATCTAAACCCAGTTAACAGTATGATAACAGCGGAGCCTCTGAAAAGATGGCTCACAACAATAATAACCCGATTTTTGCAACTATGTACAAGTATTGCAGATAATCCGCACTTGGGATGGGCGCCCAGCATCCACTACGGACTCCGAGAAATAGAATTATCGGTAAGTAAATTCTTATTTTCTCTATCGTCCTAGTGGATGCTGGGGTTCCTGAAAGGACCATGGGGATTATACCAAAGCTCCCAAACGGGCGGGAGAGTGCGGATGACTCTGCAGCACCGAATGAGAGAACTCCAGGTCCTCTTTTGCCAGGATATCAAATTTGTAGAAATTTACAAACGTGTTCTCCCCTGACCACGTAGCTGCTCGGCAGAGTTGTAATGCCGAGACCTCTCGGGCAGCCGCCCAAGATGAGCCCACCTTCCTTGTGGAATGGGCCTTAACCGATTTAGACTGTGGCAGGCCTGCCTCAGAATGTGCAAGTTGAATTGTGTTACAAATCCAACGAGCAATCGACTGCTTAAAAGCAGGCGCACCCAACTTGTTGGGTGCATACAGTATAAACAGCGAGTCAGATTTTCTGACTCCAGCTGTCCTGGAACATATTTTCAGGGCCCTGACAACTTCTAGCAACTTGGAGTCCTCCAAGTCCCTAGTAGGTGCAAGGCACCACAATAAGCTGGTTCAGGTGAAACACTGACACCACCTTAGGGAGAGAACTGGGGACGAGTCCGCAGCTCTGCCCTGTCCGAATGGACAAACAGATATGGGCTTTTTTGAGAAAAAACCACCAATTTGACACTCGCCTGGTCCAGGCCAGGGCCAAGAGCATGGTCACTTTTTATGTGAGATGCTTCAAATCCACATATTTGACTGGTTTTAAACCAATGTGATTTGAGGAATCCCAGAACTACGTTGAGATCCCACAGTGCCACTGGAGGCACAAAAAAGGGTTTTGTATATGCAATACTCCCTTGACAAACTTCTGGACTTCAGGAACTGAAGCCAATTCTTTCTGGAAGAAAATTTACAGGGCCGAATTTGAACCTTAATGGACCCCAATTTGAGGCCCATAGACACTCCTGTTTGCAGGAAATGCAGGAAACGACCGAGTTGAAATTTCTTTGTGGGGCCTTCCTGGCCTCACACCACGCAACATATTTTCGCCACACGTGGTGATAATGTTGTGCGGTCACCTCCTTTCTGGCTTTGACCAGGGTAGGAATGACCTCTTCCGGAATGCCTTTTTTCCCTTAGGATCCGGCTTTCCATCTCCATGCCGACAAACGCAGCTGCGGTAAGTCTTGGAACAGACATGGTACTTGCTGAAGCAAGTCCCTTCTTAGCGGCAGAGGCCATAAGACCTCTGTAAGCATCTCTTGAAGTTCCGGGTACCAAGTCCTCCTTGGCCAATCCGGAGCCATGAGTATAGTTCTTACTCCTCTACGTCTTATAATTCTCAGCACCTTAGGTATGAGAAGCAGAGGAGGGAACACATACACCGACTGGTACACCCACGGTGTTACCAGAACGTCCACATCTATTGCCTGAGGGTCTCTTGACCTGGCGCAATACCTGTCCCGTTTTTTGTTCAGACGGGACGCCATCATGTCCACCTTTGGTATTTCCCAACGGTTTACAATCATGTGGAAAAAACTTCTCAATGAAGTTTCCACTCTCCCGGGTGGAGGTCGTGCTGAGGAAGTCTGCTTCCCAGTTTCCATTCCCGGGATGAAAAACTGCTGACAGTGTTATCACATGATTTTCCGCCCAGCGAAAAGTCCTTGCAGTTTCTGCCATTGCCCTCCTGCTTCTTGTGTCGCCCTGTCTGTTTACGTGGGCGACTGCCGTGATGTTTTTCCCACTGGATCAATACCGGCTGACCTTGAAGCAGAGGTCTTGCTAAGCTTAGAGCATTATAAATTTACCCTTAGCTCCAGTATATTTATGTGGAGAAAAGTCTCCATACTTGATCACACTCCCTGGAAATTTTTCCCTTGTGTGACTGCTCCCCAGCCTCTCAGGCTGGGCTCCGTGGTTACCAGCATCCAATCCTGAATGCCGAATCTGCGGCCCTCTAGAAGATGAGCACTCTATAACCACCACAGGAGAGACACCCTTGTCCTTGGATATTGGGTTATCCGCTGATGCATCTGAAGATGCGATCCGGACCATTTGTCCAGCAGATCCCACTGAAAAGTTCTTACGTGAAATCTGCCGAATGGAATTGCTTCGTAGGAAGCCACCATTTTTACCAGGACCCTTGTGCAATGATGCACTGTTTTTAGGAGGTTCCTGACTTGCTCGGATAACTCCCTGGCTTTCTCTTCCGGGAGAAACACCTTTTTCTGGACTGTGTCCAGAATCATCCCTAGGCACAGCAGACGTGTCGTCGGGATCAGCTGCGATTTTGGAATATTTAGAATCCACCCGTGCTGATTGTAGCAGTATCCGAGATAGTGCTACTCCGACCTCCAACTGTTCCCTGGACTATGCCCCTATCAGGAGATCGTCCAAGTAAGGGATAATTTAGACGCCTTTTCTTCGAAGAAGAATCATCAATTCGGCCATTACCTTGGTAAAGACCCCGGGGTGCCGTGGACAATCCAAACGGCAGCGTCTGAAACTGATAGTGACAGTTCTGCACCACGAACCTGAGGTACCCTTAGTGAGAAGGGCAAATTTGGGACATAGAGGTAAGCATCCCTGATGTCCCGGGACACTATATAGTCCCCTTCTTCCTGGTTCGTTATCACTGCTCTGAGTGACTTCATCTTAATTTGAACCTTTGTAAGTGTTCAAAAAAAATTTTTTAGAATAAGTCTCACCTAGCCTTCTGGCTTCAGTACCACAATATAGTGTGGAATAATACCCCTTTTCTGTAGTAGGAGGGGTAATTTAATTGTCACCTGCTGGGAATACAGCTTGTGAATTTTTTCCCATACTACCTCCTTGTCGGAGGGAGACTTTCTCGACATTCCCATCTGTACCCCCGGGATACTACTTGTAGGATCCAGGGGTCCTGTACGGTCTCAGCGCCATGCTGAGAACTTGTCAGACGCGGTGAAACGCTTCTGTTCCTGGGAATAGGCTGCCTGCTGCAGTCTTCTTCCCTTTCCTCTATCCCTGGGCAGATATGATCTTATAGGGACGAGAGGACTGAGGCTGAAAAGACGGTGTCTTTTTCTGCAGAGATGTGACTTAGGGTAAAAAACGGTGGATTTTCCAGCAGTTGCCGTGACCACCAGGTCCGATGGACCGACCCCAAACAAGTCCTCTTCCTTTATACGGCCATACTGTGCCGTTTGGAATCTGCATCACCTGACCACTGTCGTGTCCATAACATCTTCTGGCAGTTATGGACATCGCGTTTATTCATGATGCCAGAGTGCAAATATCCCTCTGTGCATCTCGCATATATAGAAATGCTCTATAGTCAATAAAATACTGTCCCTGTCAAGGGTATCAATATTTTTAGTCAGGGAATCCGACCAAGCCACCCTAGCTCTGCACATCCAGGCTGAGGCGATCGCTGGCCGCAGTATAACACCAGTATGTGTGTATATACTTTTTATTATATTTTCCAGCCTTGTCAGCTGGTCCTTGAGGACGGCCCTATCTATAGACGGTACCGCCACTTGTTTTGATAAGCGTGTGAGCGCCTTATCCACCTTAAGGGGTGTTTCCCAACGCGCCCTAACTTCTGGCGGGAAAGGGTATACCGCCCATAATTTTCTATCGGGGGGAACCCACGCATCATCACACACTTTATTTAATTTATCTGATTCAGGAAAAACTATGGTAGTTTTTTCACATCCCACATAATACCCTCTTTTGTGGTACTTGTAGTATCAGAAATACGTAACACCTCCTTCATTGCCTTTAACGTGTGGCCCTAATAAGGAATACGTTTGTTTATTCACCGTCGACACTGGATTCAGTGTCCCTGTCTGTGTCTGTGTCGACCGACTAAAGTAAACGGGCGTTTTAAAACCCTTGACGGTGTTTTTGAGACGTCTGGACCGTACTAATTGTTTGTCGGCCGTCTCATGTCGTCAACCGACCTTGCAGCGTGTTGACATTATCACGTAATTTCCTAAATAAGCCATCCATTCCGGTGTCGACTCCCTAGAGAGTGACATCACCATTACAGGCAATTGCTCCGCCTCCTCACCAACATCGTCCTCCTACCTGTCGACACACACGTACCGACACACAGCACACACACAGGGAATGCTCTGATAGAGGACAGGACCCACTAGCCCTTTGGAGAGACAGAGGGAGAGTTTGCCAGCACACACCAAAAACGCTATAATTATATAGGGACAACCTTATATAAGTGTTTTCCCTTATAGCATCTTAATATATATATAAGCATATCGCCAAATTAGTGCCCCCCCTCTCTGTTTTAACCCTGTTTCTGTAGTGCAGTGCAGGGGAGAGCCTGGGAGCCTTCCCTCCAGCCTTTCTGTGAGGGAAAATGGCGCTGTGTGCTGAGGAGATAGGCCCCGCCCCTTTTTCGGCGGCCTCGTCTCCCGCTCTTAACGGATTCTGGCAGGGGTTAAATATCTCCATATAGCCTCCGGAGGCTATATGTGAGGTATTTTTAGCCAAAATAGGTATTCATTTGCCTCCCAGGGCGCCCCCCTCCCAGCGCCCTGCACCCTCAGTGACTGCCGTGTGAAGTGTGCTGAGAGGAAAATGGCGCACAGCTGCAGTGCTGTGCGCTACCTTTAGAAGACTGAGGAGTCTTCTGCCGCCGATTCTGGACCTCTTCTTACTTCAGCATCTGCAAGGGGGCCGGCGGCAAGGCTCCGGTGACCATCCAGGCTGTACCTGTGATCGTCCCTCTGGAGCTGATGTCCAGTAGCCAAGAAGCCAATCCATCCTGCACGCAGGTGAGTTCACTTCTTCTCCCCTAAGTCCCTCGTTGCAGTGATCCTGTTGCCAGCAGGACTCACTGTAAAATAAAAAACCTAAGCTAAACTTTCCTAAGCAGCTCTTTAGGAGAGCCACCTAGATTGCACCCTTCTCGGCCGGGCACAAAAATCTAACTGGCTTGGAGGAGGGTCATAGGGGGAGGAGCCAGTGCACACCACCTGATCCTAAAGCTTTACTTTTTTGTGCCCTGTCTCCTGCGGAGCCGCTATTCCCCATGGTCCTTTCAGGAACCCCAGCATCCACTAGGACGATAGAGAAATTTTAAAATTACGCTAGCCCAACACTTTTGTAAATCTATGGACATTGACAGCTTTTGCTCGCACCTTATGGGCAAAAGCACAAAGAAGACTGCATTCAACAAGACACCAAACAAGACCTCAATCGACGAATGTACATTTACCTGACATAGAATACCACCGCATTTACCGTAATTATGTCTTTTCTTCATTTCTACAACCCTCAGGTAATGACACACATAGTCGATAGGGAATACAGGCACAGATATCAGCAATCACATATCTCCCCCATTCATGTATCATCAACTAAAATGTGCTCCCCCATTTTGTTACAACCAAAGCCGAAAAGAGCTCGGTAAAGTTTGACAGCCCATCCACAGACCCGTACCACGGGATAAGAAGGAATTCAAATGTATACTTCGCAATACCTCGAAGCTTGATTTAAAACACGTACGGCACGATGATACATGACCCCCAAGCACGGATTCATACACACATGCTTCTGCTATCTCACTAGGTCATACCCTTTTCCTACCTTCTCCTCTCCTCCCCTACCCAACCATGTAAATGTATTAACCCCTGACATATATTTTTCTCTTTTTGAAATGTTTTAGAAGGTGGCAGTTATTGTTGACTGCCAAAGGGTGGACTGTCAAAGTCAGAAAAATATCTCTATGCACACTACCATATTTGCACCTCACACAGGTCCGTGCTGCGCATGCGTACGCTCTCCCGTACGTGCGCATACTCACAGTCGCGGGCACCCGCAGGCGCACGGTATGCGTATTTATGGTAGAGTTTATGTGATCGTAGCGTGCGACTCAATCATTACATATTTTCACTATATAATGTATTTTGTAGATCATGGTCCCTTTGATAGATTCTGAAAGTTTAGTTAACATAGCATGTTCCTGAACAGAGAGATCCCTCTTTGTATTGTACGAAGGGTCTAACAGGGGTCATACAGTGGTGTTTGGTACCCATCGGAAGAGTATTTAAATAGCAATATTCCGGTGTTGGTTTGGAGCGGATTAATCGCTCGTGCGAATAGTTATGGACATAAGAAGTTTATGTCCATTTACTATTATTTGTTCTTATTTAGTCATGCGGCGGGAAACCCAGTATCCCACCCACCTGAACAGTTGGAAGCAGTCACAGCCCACCTGTATGAATCAACCTATGACCTTTTGTTATAATGCGAAGCCGAATTCCTGTGTCCAATGAACAATGAGATTGTAGGGACCATTGGATTGTATTGTGTGTGGGGCATAAATAGACAGGCCGATCACATCCAGCTCTCACTCTTCAACGGTTATCATTGCTGAAAATCGGGAGCTGGATGTCCAGAGGCGCATGCGATCGTTTCCTTTGTGCGTAAGTTTCTCCGCAACTATATTGATCTTCTTGTTATTATGGACCAATCTCTCTCTCTCTCTCTCTTCTCCTCTTTCTCTCTTACTTTCCCTTAAATAGTAATTGTATTGTATTTCCTGTGTAGTTATCTGGTTAGGTAGTCTATGTTATATTGTAGTGTATGATTTGTATTTGTATTAATTCTTTTGCAAGTATATCATTCATAATATATATATTAGGCGTTGGACCCTGAGCACGGTATCTGTGTATTTCTTATAGTGTTAAGTATTCTCAGAGCGTCGGTGACGCTAGAACAGCTTTAAAGGTAATAAGGTTATACTGTGTTGCATTTACACTCTATCATTACACTAAGGTTTTACTGCACATTACATTGTTTATGGTTTAGATTTAAAGGTTTAACATTGTTAGCGTCAGCGCCGCTGGTGATCTCCTCGTGGTCCCGAGCGTCCGCTACGCTATAGCGAATCATTACGTTAGTCAGCAGCCAATAGCGTGCCTGCCAGTGATCTCTTGGCCGTGAGCGAACGTGACGCTTGAGCGTCTCGACTACGGCTGAGCGATTGTTACGCAACGAGCGTACTCTTACGGTACTTAATACGTAAATAGCGTACAGTGTTCTTAGACCTCATAAAGGGTTTTATATACGATAAATATTCAGCTTTATCACCAGGCAACGTCGCGCACGCGCACTGCGCCCGCCATGCATGCTCATTCCGCACCCGTTCGCACTGCAGCGATAAACCGCTGCATGCGAATGGGTCGGAATGACCCCCATTATGCGGTGGCCAGTCATTTCTACTTATGCCCATTTCTGTTCTCAGGATAAAAGTCTAAGGGGTATATGCAATTGCGGTCGAATTCCCGAAATTGTCGAAAAACTGGACTTTTTCGCCAAAAAAAAAAATCGACAATGCAATTCAGTACTTTCCGTCAAAAAAACGGACTTTCAAAATTCGACTTTTTGAAATTCGACATTTGTCAAATTCGACATTTCTGCAATGGTACAAATGCGACAATTCGCCAAAAGTATATTCAATTGAAGTTTGGAAATTCGACAACAGTGCTTTTAGACAGTAAATTCGTCATTTTCAATCCGCCACACTTTGCTGGCGGAATCTAATAAAAGAAAATTAAAACATGTTTTTTTTGGTGTTTTTTTTATTGGTAATAGCATATCTATTTATATTAGAAGGGATTAGGTACTTGGGTTGTCTATTTTGGAGGCACAAGTATTATTTATATATTTTTACAATTATTATTATTATTATTATTATTTTTTAAATGGAATGGTAAAATCCCGAAAAAAAATGGCGTGGGGACCCCCCTCCAAAGCATAACCAGCCTCGGGCTCTTCGAGCCGGTCCTGGTTCTAAAAATCCGGCGGGGGAAAATTACAGGGGATCCCCCGTATTTTTAAAACCAGCACCGGGCTCTGCGCCTGGTGCTGGTGCAAAAAATACGGGGGACAAAAAGAGCAGGGGTCCCCCGTATTTTTTACACCAGCATCGGGCTCCACTAGCTGGGTAGATAATGCCACAGCCGGGGGTCACTTTTATACAGCGCCCTGCGGCCATGGCATTAAATATCCAACTAGTCACCCCTGGCCGGGGTACCCTGGGGGAGTGGGGACCCCTTCAATCAAGGGGTCCCCCCCCCAGCCACCCAAGGGCCAGGGGTGAAGCCCGAGGCTGTCCCCCCCCCCCCCCCCCATCCAAGGGCTGCGGATGGGGGGCTGATAGCCTTGAGAAAAGTGTAAGAATATTGGTTTTTCCAGTAGTACTACAAGTCCCAGCAAGCCTCCCCCGCAAGCTGGTACTTGGAGAACCACAAGTACCAGCATGTGGGAGAAAAACGGGCCCGCTGGTACCTGTAGTTCTACTGGGAAAAAAATACCCAAATAAAAACAGGACACGCACACCGTGATAGTAAAACTTTATTACACACATGTCGACACATACATACTTACCTATGTTCACACGCCGACCTCTGTCCACTTGTCCAAGTAAAATCCACGTGTACCTGTGAATAAAATTATACTCACCTGATCCAGTGTCCAGGTTATAATCCACGTACTTGGCAAAAAAAAAAAAACGAACACCCGGACCAAACGGACTGAAAGGGGTCCCATGTTTACACATGGGACCCCTTTCCACGAATGCAGAGACCCCCCCGTGAGCAAATTTTGAGCAAATTTTGAGCAAATTTTGAAAAGATGAGGGTATTTTTCAGGGATATTGAATGGGAAGGTTTGTTTTTAGGAAAAAATACTACGGAGAAATGGGAGGTACTAAAATTCCTGCTAGCTAAAAATACACTCAAATATATTCCTATGAGTAGCAAAAAAGAGAATAAAAATCATAAACCGATGTGGCTTAACAAAAAGATTAAGGAACTTATGGGCAAGAAAAGGCGAGCATTTAAAAAATACAAATCTGACGGGGAAGCAGAGTCATTTCAGCACTATAAGGAATGTAACAAAAATTGCAAAAAAGAAATAAGAGCGGCTAAAGTAGAAACTGAAAAACTAGTAGCAAAGGAAAGCAAAGCGAATCCCAAAAAATTCTTTAAATACATTAATAGCAAGAGATTAAAGAAGGAGAGTATAGGCCCTTTAAAAGATAAGTTGGGAGTCTTAAGCAAAAATGATAATGACATAGCGGACACACTAAATGAGTTTTTTTCAACAGTATTCACTAGAGAGGACCCAATTCAGGGACTGACACACAATCTCAATAATGAGAATATCACACTGATAGGTACTTATTTAAGCGAGGAAGTAGTCTGTGACCGATTAAAACATTTAAAGATTAATAAATCACCAGGGCCCGATGGTATTCATCCAAGGGTTCTAATGGAGCTTCACTCTGAACTGGCAAAACCGCTATCTTTGATCTTTGAGGATTCAGTTATATCAGGTATGGTTCACAAAGACTGGCGTATAGCAGAAGTAGTGCCTATATTCAAAAAGGGAAGTAAAGCTGAACCAGGTAATTATAGACCAGTTAGTCTTACATCTATAGTGGGGAAAGTATTGGAAGGTATTCTAAGAGATAGTATTCAGAAGTTCCTTGAAACCAATAAGGTCATTAAAAGGAATCAACATGGGTTTATGAAGGACAGATCCTGTCAAACCAACTTACTTGGCTTTTATGAAACAGTAAGCGCAAACCTAGATCAGGGTAAAGACGTGGATGTAATCTTTTTAGACATTGCCAAAGCGTTCGATACTGTACCACACATGAGACTTATCTACAAGTGTTATGCACACCAGTGCCTGCAGGAATGTACTGGTGTCTGAACTGTTATGCACACCAGTGCCTGCAGGAATGTACTGGTGTTTGAACTGTTATGCACACCAGTGCCTGCAGGAATGTACTGGTGTCTGAACGGATAGGGATGCAAAACAAATGAACTCACAGACAGACTGGGGAATATGACATTACGTACACAAAAGGTGATAGGGTAACAAAATAAACACAAAGTGAATAGAGAAGCCCAGAGGCTAAGAAACTGGGTGTCTCCCTAGTATTAGTAATGCTCAGATGGAAAAAGCAAGATGTTGTGTTTTAATACGTAGAGAACCCGAAATGCTGTTGCTAAGGGCAACAGCAAAACCCTAAAGGGTTACGAACGGGTGTGGCAGTAAACTCCTTGGTCAGAGATGGAATGATAGACACAAGGAGAGTCTCCACAATCCTAGTCCTCACTTGCAGTGCACAGGTTCAGCTTACTGCCACTAAACTGACACCTGAACACCTTGCACAGTGAGACAGGATTTAGGCAGGCAAATCTGAGAATACAGCCGCAAACTTGCTAAGTTCACAGAGTAGCAAAAGAACCCCAGCAAGTTAAACGACTGACTCCAGTCTTACTGCTAGGTCTGGATTGGCAGAGTGTAGTACCAAATCCCCAGGCCTATTTGCAGTAAGCAACAACAAATACAAAGCTACACAGTACTGGCTAACTTTCAGGAACTGACTAACCAACAAAGATTCAGCAGCATCTGCTTAACCTGAGAAGAGGCCTTATATAGCAGGTGCTGTCCACGCCCCACTCAGACCTCACAGACTGTGAGCACAAAAACCAGCACCGGATCCCCTGCCGTGCACAGAGCCTGTAACCACTGCACAGCAAAAGACCCGAACCGGAGTATCAGCTGCGCTCAGGTTACTCTGCTAGCACTTGTCTCCCGGTTGCCTTGACGACGTGGCAGCACAGGGCAGGAGACCCTAACAGTACCCCCCCTCTGACGAGGGGTCAAAGAACCCCTACCACCGGGTTTATCGGGGAACTGCGAGAAGAAAGAGCGTATCAGTCTGGGGGCATGAAGATCACAACTGCGCACCCACGACCGCTCCTCCGGGCCATACCCCTTCCAGTGCACCAAAAATGACAGCCGACCCCGAACCATCTTGGAGTCAAGAATCCTTTCAACAACAAACTCCCTCTGGCCACGTATCAGAAGAGGGGAAGGTCTTCCACTGGAAGAAGGATTACTAATCGCCCGTTTTAAAAGGGAACAATGAAATGTTTTATTGATACCCAAAGAACGGGGCAGACCTAACTGAAATGCCACCGGATTGATAAACCTGGTGATCTTATAAGGGCCGATGAACCGGGGGCCTAACTTATGAGATGGCTGTCTCAACTTCAAATTCTTGGTAGACAACCAGACGAAGTCTCCTAATTTGAAGCTGCAGGGTCTTTTCCGCTTATCAAAAACCCTTTTGGTCCCTAATGACACAGACACAAGGGCTTTCTTCACTTTCCTCCAAATACCTCTAAGGACCGAAACCAGAGAGGAACCACCAGGCGTGGAGTCCAGGGGGTCAAAAGAATTGGCCTTAGGATGATGCCCATACACACAAAGGAAGGGAGAGATCCCTGTAGCAGAGTGAGCCGCGTTGTTATAGGCAAACTCCGCCATGGACAGATGAGCAACCCAGTCAGTCTGACACTTGGAGACATAACACCTGAGGAACTGCTCCAAGGACTGGTTCACCCTTTCAGTCTGCCCATTAGACTGCGGATGGTAGCCTGACGACAAGCTGACAGAAATCTGGAGATCGGAACAAAATGCCCTCCAGAATTTGGCCACAAACTGGGATCCGCGGTCAGAGACCACATCAAGTGGCAACCCGTGGAGACGCACAACACGCAGCATAAATAATTCAGACAGGCGTCTGGCCGATGGCAGCCCAACCAGTGGAACGAAGTGCGCCATCTTCGAAAACCTGTCAACGACAACCCAGATGGCTGTCATCCCCGAGGATTTGGGCAAGTCCACCACAAAATCCATTGAAATGTGGGTCCATGGCTTAGATGGGATAGAGAGTGGATGTAATGGGCCAACAGGAACCCCTCTAGGAGTCTTATTTCGGGCACAGATGTCACATGCCCGAACCCACTGATCCACATTCTTAGCCACCGAGGGCCACCACACCGCCCTAGATAGCAACTCCCGAGTTCTGGCAATACCCGGGTGACCTGCCGACTTCTTGGCATGGAATTCCAGGAACACTCGCTGTCTTAACCTAGGAGGCACAAACAAAAGACCTACCGGAAGGTCTGGAGGAGCCTGCTCCTGTGCTCTAAGGACTAATGATAAGAGGTCCTGGGTAATGCCCACTTTAATACATGATGGGGACACAATGGGCAACGGCTCCTCGGTGGTGTCCTGGATTGGAGCAAAACTCAGCGAGAGCGCATCAGCCTTGATGTTTTTTGACCCAGGGCGATATGTTATCAAAAAATTAAAGCGAGCAAAAAACAAAGCCCATCGTGCCTGCCTGGCATTGAGACGCTTCGCTGACTCTAAATATGCCAGATTCTTATGGTCGGTGAGAATTGAGACCAAAAACTTAGCCCCCTCAAGCCAGTGTCTCCACTCCTCGAGTGCATCCTTAATAGCCAACAATTCCCGGTTACCCACGTCATAATTCATCTCGGCAGGCGAAAATTTATGGGAAAAGTAAGCACAGGGATGAAGGCGATTATCAGACACTCCCATCTGAGAGAGCACTGCCCCAATACCAATGGGGCAAAAGTACAGACAGTCACATAAAAGGACAATTTTTCAGAGTGTGTGGCTCCAATAAACAAAGAAATCTGGCTAGTGCAAGAGGTAATTTTACCTTGGGATAATGGTTCCCCGTTTAACCCACAAATCTCAATTTCCGATGCCAAGGGCACCAAGGGAACAGAGTGTTTCAGGGCGAATTGGCGGTCCATAAAAACCCCGTCGGCCCCACTGTCCACAAAGGCCTCAGTCTTGACAGTTTGACCGAGGATCTTCAAGGTCACCGGAATGATAAAAGTCTTCTTGGGAAATTCTGACTTCTGGCCTGACAGGATATTTCCCATCACCCTCAGGCCCTGAAGTTTTCCGGCTTTTCTGGGCATGATACTACCACATGACCTTTATTCCCACAGTACAAACACAACCCCTGCTGTCTCCTCCGCGTCTTCTCACGCGAGGAGAGGCGGGTAGCCCCAATCTGCATAGGCTCCTCGGAAAATTCCTTAGAGTCTGAGGTTCCTTTGGGAAAGAAGGAAACCTCGGTCTCCCTTTCAAGCCTACGCTCTCTCAGCCGTCTATCCACCCGGATGGATAACTGCATGAGCTGATCCAAGCTATCAGGCAAGGGATATTGTACCAGTTGGTCTTTTATCTGGTTAGAAAGGCCTCTTCGGTACTGGTGTCTCAGGGCTGGGTCATTCCACTGGGTATCATGGGCCAACCTCCGAAACTCCGTACAGTAAACCTCAAATGGCCTTCGACCTTGCTTAAGGATCGAAATCTTAGCCTCGGCTGAGGCAGTCTTGTCAGGGTCATCATACAACATGCCCAGGGCCGTAAAAAAAGCATCAACACTTTTAAGCGACGGACAGTCAGGCTGCAACCCATATGCCCAGACCTGTGGGTCTCCTTGTAGCAAGGAAATCACTATGCCCACCCGCTGAATCTCCGACCCAGAAGACTGAGGCCTATGTCGGAAGTATAGCTTGCAGCTCTCCTTGAAACAAAAGAACTGCGAGCGATCTCCAGAAAAACGATCCGGGAGATTTACTTTCGGCTCCTTAACCCCTGAAGGTGCTGCTGCTGTGGGAGCTCCGCCAGTGGCCTGGGAGGTGTGCATTTTAATGGACAAATCATTAAATTGTCGAGTCAGGACCTGTACCTGATCGACCACCTGTTGCAACGTATTTTGAGGGGTATGCTCCATATTCCCACAAAATTTCAACAGGAGTATTAGGCTGCTGAATATGTTATGCACACCAGTGCCTGCAGGAATGTACTGGTGTCTGAACTGTTATGCACACCAGTGCCTGCAGGAATGTACTGGTGTTTGAACTGTTATGCACACCAGTGCCTGCAGGAATGTACTGGTGTCTGAACGGATAGGGATGCAAAACAAATGAACTCACAGACAGACTGGGGAATATGACATTACGTACACAAAAGGTGATAGGGTAACAAAATAAACACAAAGTGAACAGAGAAGCCCAGAGGCTAAGAAACTGGGTGTCTCCCTAGTATTAGTAATGCTCAGATGGAAAAAGCAAGATGTTGTGTTTTAATACGTAGAGAACCCGAAATGCTGTTGCTAAGGGCAACAGCAAAACCCTAAAGGGTTACCAACGGGTGTGGCAGTAAACTCCTTGGTCAGAGATGGAATGATAGACACAAGGAGAGTCTCCACAATCCTAATCCTCACTTGCAGTGCACAGGTTCAGCTTACTGCCACTAAACTGACACCTGAACACCTTGCACAGTGAGACAGGATTTAGGCAGGCAAATCTGAGAATACAGCCGCAAACTTTCTAAGTTCACAGAGTAGCAAAAGAACCCCAGCAAGTTAAACGACTGACTCCAGTCTTACTGCTAGGTCTGGATTGGCAGAGTGTAGTACCAAATCCCCAGGCCTATTTGCAGTAAGCAACAACAAATACAAAGCTACACAGTACTGGCTAACTTTCAGGAACTGACTAACCAACAAAGATTCAGCAGCATCTGCTTAACCTGAGAAGAGGCCTTATATAGCAGGTGCTGTCCACGCCCCACTCAGACCTCACAGACTGTGAGCACAAAAACCAGCACCGGATCCCCTGCCGTGCACAGAGCCTGTAACCACTGCACAGCAAAAGACCCGAACCGGAGTATCAGCTGCGCTCAGGTTACTCTGCTAGCACTTGTCTCCCGGTTGCCTTGACGACGTGGCAGCACAGGGCAGGAGATCCTAACAACAAGCTACAAGAATCAGGGCTAGGAAGCACAATATGCACTTGGGTCAAAAACTGGTTAGATAATAGGAAGCAGCGCGTTGTGGTTAATGGATCTTTTTCAACTTGGACTGAAGTGTTAAGTGGTGTGCCGCAAGGATCAGTATTAGGACCGCTATTGTTCAATATTTTCATTAACGACCTAACAGAAGGTCTAGAGAGCATGGTGTCAATTTTTGCAGATGATACCAAGGCTATAAATACAGAGGAGGATGCCGAGTCTCTTCAGAACAACTTAGTTAAATTAGAAGCATGGGCAGCCAAATGGAGAATGCGCTTCAACACAGACAAGTGTAAGGTAATGCACTGTGGTAACAAGAACAAAAATTACACCTACCTACTAAATGGGGTAAAATTAGGGGATTCTGTACTGGAAAAGGACTTAGGTGTCCTCATAGATAGCAAGCTAAGCAGTAGTACCCAAAGTAGGACTGCAGCAAAGAAGGCTAATAAGATATTAGCATGCATAAAACGGGGTATTGATGCTAGGGACGAGAGTATTATACTCCCGTTATATAAATCACTAGTGAGGCCATACCTTGAATACTGTGTACAATTCTGGGCACCGTACTACAAAAAGGATATCCTGGAGCTTGAAAAGGTACAGAGGAGGGCGACCAAACTAATTAAGGGTATGGAGACGATGCAATACAAGGAAAGGCTTGAAAGACTAGGCATGTTTACATTGGAAAAGCGGAGACTAAGAGGGGATATGATCAACATCTACAAATATATAAGGGGACAATACACAGAGCTTGCGCGGGACCTGTTTTTGGTTAGATCAACACAGAGGACTCGTGGACACTCGCTCAGGTTAGAGGAGAGGAGATTCCGCACAATACGGCGTAAAGGCTTTTTCACGGTAAGGACAATACGTGTTTGGAATTCCCTGCCCGAGGGAGTTGTAATGGCGGAATCTGTCAACACCTTTAAGAATGGGTTAGATAAATTCCTAATGGATAAGGATATCCAGGGGTATGGTGCATAGTCATGCATTATAGTTACTATAAATAGGGATAAAATGCAATGGCTGACAGCAGCATCAGTCAGAAATTTTAGTCAAATCATCATGCATAGGACACCACAAATAGGTTGAACTCGATGGACAATTGTCTTTTTTCAACCTCAGATACTATGTTACTATGTTACTATGTAGTAACTGTATGTGTGTTTGTCTGTGGTTTTTCAGGTGTAAACTGTTGATATACTGTATGTGTACTATTGTGATACCACATGTGTAGTTAATAGTAGACACCAGCGGAATCTGCACATAAATTTAGGCCACGCAGTGTGAATTAACCGGGCTTGTCTGTTTATTGCGGCATGCAGAAATACAGCAGTACTCACAGTAATGTATAGTGAACTGTCTGGTCATGTATAACAGTGGTATGCAGGGTAATTAGGGTGATCTCCTTAGAGCTAAGTACTACACAGCCATACAAGTACTCAGTTGCCCCTGTTCCATACTTGCCTGACCGCCCTGAGTGGTAGGGAGACTCCTGAAAATTGGGTGACGCTCCCAGCCCCCTGGAAAGGTGGGCAAGTCTCCTGCATCCCCCTTCAACCATCCACAATAGAGCCCAAGTGGGTGGTCCGAGGAAACCCCGTGCTGAATCCTGCTGAATCGCATCATCATAGCCCCGCACTCCATTATACAGTGCCTGTTTTCTCAGCACTGTAGAGCGGGGGCGGAACCATGACCAGACCGCTCTGGTCTTATATCCAACTGGTGCAACTAGTATATACAAACAGAATTAGACTACATCCCTGTGCAGAGAGAAGAAAAAATATCAGGTATACAATTATGTGAGCAATTGGCAAGAACAGTCATATTCACTGCAGGCGGCTAACAGAAGTGACAGTGGAAATCAAGGATAACAAAGGTCAGGTCTGGATTCAGGGAAGAATAGGGAAAACAAGCAGGTCAAATAACGGGCAGACTTCAAATTGAAACAGAGCTCAATGCCTAGGGGTAGCAGAACAGATTTATAGTAAATGATCTTAAAAATGACGTTTTTTGGAGGATTTCCACATCAGATAAACTTCTTCCGTATGAACAGAGATCCCTCTATTTTCATTTGGCAAAGCTCTTTCCAGTCACACTCACTCTGTACCCTAATCTGCTCCCTCCAATCCTGCTCATCCTCGCACCACACTCTGCTCCTGTACCCACTCACTTTGCAGCACTGTAAGCCTACTCACCTCCATTCAGCTCCCCCCCAGTTCCACCTAAGTGACAATTAGACCTCTGCCATGGAATCATCTCCACGTGACTCTTAAGTGCCAATAAGACCATCACCATACCATCAGATTCTCACATGCCCCTTAAGCACCATTTAGACTTCCCCCATGGCATCAGACCCCGATTGTCGGAGTCATGGTGCTTCTGCACGTAGCTTGCAGCTGCTCCTAGCACCTCTCCACACTGACTTTGAATATGGTATTATGCAGTGAAGTCGCACCATGCCGTAGAAACAGAAAGCATGCTGAGCAGAATGAGGAGGAGGCAGAGCTGCACTGCTTCCACGATGTGACCAACTCCAAAAAATAGTTTACCAAAAACCAAATAAGATGGTCACATCAGGCTGGACTAAAGGGCCACAAATTTGCGACGTCCCCTTGCATGGCTCGCTTCGCTCGCCATGCAGCGGGCAAGGTGGCTCACTCCACTACCGCTGCGCTCGGCACAGGTTACTGTTCCCAATCGTAGTCCACGTGGATGGTAAAGTGTGAAAAAGTAAAAAAAAAATATATATTTTTTTTTCTCCAAAGGCCATGTCGACCTTTTCATGTGCCGACATATCCCGCGTCGACCATTTTCATTTGTCGACCATTTGTCCATGTCGACCATGTCAATGTCAACCAATAGTGGTCGTCCTAATGACTGTCGACCTTAACACGGTCGACCATCGAAACGGATACCGCACAATGGGGGTCATTCCGAGTTGTTCGCTTGCTAGCAGATTTTAGCAGCATTGCACACGCTAGGCCGCCGCCCTCTGGGAGTGTATCTTAGCATAGCAGAATTGCGAATGAAAGATTAGCAGAACTGCGAATAGAAAATTCTTAGCAGTTTCTGAGTAGCTCGAGACTTCCTCCTACACTGCGATCAGCTCAGCCCGTTTCGTTCCTGGTTTGACGTCACAAACACGCCCTGCGTTCGGTCAGCCACTCCCCCGTTTCTCCAGACACTCCCGCGTTTTATCCTGGCACGCCTGCGTTTTTCCGCACACTCCCAGAAAACGGTCAGTTTTCGCCCAGAAACACCCACTTCCTGTCAATCACACTCCGATCACTTCAACTATGAAAATTCTTCGTTAGGACGTGAGTAAATCTACGAAGTTTTGTGCTAAAATACTTAGCGCATGCGCACTGTGTACCATGCGCATGCGCATTTTTACCTTAATCGCTCCGTTGCGAAAATCGGCAACGAGCGAACAACTCGGAATGACCCCCAATGTGGTAAAAGCACATGCACAGTCTGTCAATAATCGCTGAGTTCTGTGGAATATCGGACTTGCATCCATCTCTGAATCAAGCCCCATGTCCTTCCAAATTGGGGGGACCAAAACATTTTTGAACACAAAAATGTCTGCCTTCGTCTTTTTGTTCCCCTGCCAACCCTGGAAACCTACAGTACCTCTGGTGCGGGTTGTACTACGGGGTGGAGTTGATACCACTAGCGCACGCAGGGGGGGTTTCTGAGTACCTAGAAACCCCCCCTGCCGTCCAATCCATCCCAGCTGACCGATATATTTTTTTTTTTTTACCGAGACGGAGAAGCTGGTCAGCAGCTACCTCATATTTACAGAGGCACAGGCAGCGTGGCTGACTCCTCTGTAGGTGGAGCTGGAGAGCACAGCTCCTCAGGAGCAGCAGTTTCCACTTTCCGTGGTACTAGTGCTGGCCGGGAGAAGCACTCTCTTCCTCCATCCCGGCCATAGTCGCAGGTAACACATCATACATAGATTAAGCTGCAGTGTGTGTGTCGCTATCTGCTGACAGCTGCCGCCTGTATTTATGTGTATACATATTTTTAAGTGGGAGAGGGGGAAGGAAAGTGTGTGTGCTATTTAGTGAAGCATGTGTGTTTGTAATAAGTGAAAGAGGTGTGTGTATAAAGTGAAAGGTGTGTGTGTGTGTGTGTGTGTGTGTGTGTGTGTGTATATATAGTGAAAGGTGTGTGTGTATTTAAAGTGAAAGAAGTGTGTATCAAGTGAAAGGTGTGTGTGTGTATATAAGGAAAGGTGTGTGTGTGTGTGTGTGTGTGTGTGTGTGTGTGTATAAAGTGAAAGAGGTGTGTATCAAGTGAAAGGTGTGAGTATATATAAAGTGAAAGAGGTGTGTGTGTGTGTGTGTGTGTGTGTGTGTATCAAGTGAAAGGTGTGTGTATCAAGCAGGGCCGGTTCGAGCGCTTGCAGCGCCCCGGGCAGGCAATGGGGGCGTGGCTTCATACAGGGGACGTGGTCAGTTACGCCCCCTGTACAGTATAAGCGCCGCTGAAATGATGTGCGGTGCGCGATGACGTCATCGCGCACCGCACAGTAAATGTCCTCTCCACGAAGGGAAACTTGACGCTACGCAGACCGGGCAGCGGGGGGCACAGCAGCAGCGGATCTTGCCATGGTGCTGCGCCCCGGGCAAAAGTCCTGCTTGCCCGTGGCAAGATCCGCTACTAGTATCAAGTGAAAGGTGGGTGTGTATAAAGTAAAAAGTGTGTATAAAGTAGTGATGTGCACCGAAAATTTTTCAGGTTTTGTGTTTTGGTTTTGGATTCGGTTCCGCTGCCGTGTTTTGGATTCGGACGCGTTTTGGCAAAACGTCCCTGAAAATTTTTTGTCGGATTCGGGTGTGTTTTGGATTCGGGTGTTTTTGTACAAAAAACCCTCAAAAACAGCTTAAATCATAGAATTTGGGGGTCATTTTGATCCCATAGTATTATTAACCTCAATAACCATAATTTACACTTATTTCCAGTCTATTCTGAACACCTCACAATATTATTTTTAGTCCTAAAATTTGCACCGAGGTCGCTGGATGACTAAGCTAAGCGACCCAAGTGGCCGACACAAACACCTGGCCCATGTAGGAGTGGCACTGCAGTGTCAGACAGGATGGCACTTCAAAAAAATAGTCCCCAAACAGCACATGATGCAAAGAAAAAAAGAGGCGCAATGAGGTAGCTGTGTGACTAAGCTAAGCGACCCAAGTGGCCGACATAAACACCTGGCCCATCTAGGAGTGGCACTGCAGTGTCAGACAGGATGGCAGATTAAAAAATAGTCCCCAAACAGCACATGATGCAAATAAAAAAAGAGGCGCAATGAGGTAGCTGTGTGACTAAGCTAAGCGACCCAAGTGGCCGACACAAACACCTGGCCCATCTAGGAGTGGCACTGCAGTGTCAGACAGGATGGCACTTCAAAAAATAGTCCCCAAAACAGCACATGATGCAAAGAAAAATGAAAGAAAAAAGAGGTGCACACTTTAACAAACCCATAATTTCAGCGACAGGGTCTGCCACACAACTGTGACTGAAATGACTGGTTGGTTTGGGCCCCCACCAAAAAAGAAGCAATCAATCTCTCTTTGCACAAACTGGCTCTACAGAGGCAAGATGTCCACCTCCTCCTCATCGTCCGATTCCTCACCCCTTTCACTGTGTACATCCCCCTCCTCACAGATTATTAATTCGTCCCCACTGGAATCCACCATCTCAGGTCCCTGTGTACTTTCTGGAGGCAATTGCTGGTGAATGTCTCCACGGAGGAATTGATTATAATTTATTTTGATGAACATCATCTTCTCCACAATTTCTGGAAGTAACCTCGTACGCCGATTGCTGACAAGGTGAGCGGCTGCACTAAACACTCTTTCGGAGTACACACTGGAGGGGGGGCAACTTAGGTAAAATAAAGCCAGTTTGTGCAAGGGCCTCCAAATTGCCTCTTTTTCCTGCCAGTATACATACGGACTGTCTGACGTGCCTACTTGGATGCGGTCACTCATATAATCCTCCACCATTCTTTCAATGGTGACAGAATCATATGCAGTGACAGTAGACGACATGTCAGTAATCGTTGGCAGGTCCTTCAGTCCGGACCAGATGTCAGCACTCGCTCCAGACTGCCCTGCATCACCGCCAGAGGGTGGGCTCGGAATTCTTAGCCTTTTCCTCGCAGCCCCAGTTGCGGGAGAATGTGAAGGAGGAGCTGTTGACGGGTCACGTTCCGCCTGACTTGACAATTTTCTCACCAGCAGATCTTTGAACCTCTGCAGACTTGTGTCTGCCGGAAAGAGAGATACAACGTAGGTTTTAAATCTAGGATCGAGCACGGTGGCCAAAATGTAGTGCTCTGATTTCAACAGATTGACCACCCGTGAATCCTGGTTAAGCGAATTAAGGGCTCCATCCACAAGTCCCACATGCCTAGCGGAATCGCTCTGTTTTAACTCCTCCTTCAATCTCTCCAGCTTCTTCTGAAAAAGCCTGATGAGGGGAATGACCTGACTCAGGCTGGCAGTGTCTGAAATGACTTCACGTGTGGCAAGTTCAAAGGGTTGCAGAACGTTGCACAATGTTGAAATCATTCTCCACTGCGCTTGAGTCAGGTGCATTCCCCCTCCTTTGCCTATATCGTAGGTAGCTGTATAGGCTTGAATGACCTTTTGCTGCTCCTCCATCCTCTGAAGCATATAGAGGGTTGAATTCCACCTCGTTACCACCTTTTGCTTCAGATGATGGCAGGGCAGGTTCAGGACTGTTTGC
Organism: Pseudophryne corroboree; assembly: GCF_028390025.1. Taxonomy (NCBI): domain Eukaryota; kingdom Metazoa; phylum Chordata; class Amphibia; order Anura; family Myobatrachidae; genus Pseudophryne; species Pseudophryne corroboree. Next base: position 376,769,912 of record NC_086447.1, on the reverse strand, counting down.
TGGTGCTCCAGTCTTCGGCACGCGGTGGCTGAATGCCGAAAGTGGCCCGCAATTCTTCGGGCCACCGACAGCATCTCTTGCACGCCCCTGTCGTTTTTTAAATAATTCTGCACCACCAAATTCAATGAATGTGCAAAACATGGGACGAGCTGGAATTTGCCCAGATGTAATGCACGCACAATATTGGTGGCGTTGTCCGATGTCACAAATCCCCAGGAGAGTCCAATTGGGATAAGCCATTCTGCAATGATGTTCCTCAGTTTCCGTAAGAGCTTGTCAGCTGTGTGCCTCTTATGGAAAGCGGTGATACAAAGCGTAGCCTGCCTAGGAACGAGTTGGCGTTTGCGAGATGCTGCTACTGGTGCCGCCGCTGCTATTCTTGCTGCGGGAGGCAATACATCTACCCAGTGGGCTCTCACAGTCATATAGTCCTGAGTCTGCCCTGGTCCACTTGTCCACATGTCCGTGGTTAATTGGACATTGGGTACAACTGCATTTTTTAGGACACTGGTGACTATTTTTCTGACGTCTGTGTACAATTTCGGTATCGCCTGCCTAGAGAAATGGAACCTAGATGGTATTTGGTACCGGGGACACAGCACCTCAATCAATTCTCTAGTTCCCTGTGAATTAACGGTGGATACCGGAAACACGTTTCTCACCACCCAGGCTGCCAAGGCCTGAGTTATCCGCTTTGCAGCAGGATGACTGCTGTGATATTTAATCTTCCTCGCAAAGGACTGTTGGACAGTCAGTTGCTTACTGGAAGTAGTACAAGTGGTCTTCCGACTTCCCCTCTGGGATGACGATCGACTCCCAGCAGCAACAACAGCAGCGCCAGCAGCAGTAGACGTTACACTCAAGGATGCATCAGAGGAATCCCAGGCAGGAAAGGAGTCGTCAGACTTGCCAGTGACATGGCCTGCAGGACTATTGGCTTTCCTGTCTAAGGAGGAAATTGACACTGAGGGAGTTGGTGGTGTGGTTTGCAGGAGCTTGGTTACAAGAGGAAGGGATTTAGTTGGCAGTGGACTGCTTCCGCTGTCACCCAAAGTTTTTGAACTTGTCAATGACTTCTGATGAATGCGCTCCAGGTGACGTATAAGGGAGGATGTTCCTAGGTGGTTTACGTCCTTACCCCTACATTATTACAGCTTGACAAAGGCAACACACGGCTTGACACCAGTTGTCCGCATTTCTGTTGAAATAATTCCACACCGAAGAGGTGATTTTTTTTTGGTATTTTGACCAGGCATGTCAATGGCCATATTCGTCCCACGGACAACAGGTGTCTCCCCGGGTGCCTGACTTAAACAAACCACCTCACCATCAGAATCCTCCTTGTCAATTTCCTCCCCAGGGCCAGCAACACCCATATCCTCATCCTGGTGTACTTCAATAGTGACATCTTCAATTTGACTATCAGGAACTGGACTGCGGGTGCTCCTTCCAGCAGGGGGCGTGCAAATGGTGGAAGGCGCCACCTCTTCCCGTCCAGTGTTGGGAAGGTCAGGCATCGCAACCGACACAATTGGACTCTCCTTGGGGATTTGTGATTTAGAAGAACGCACAGTTCTTTGCTGTGCTTTTGCCATCTTAAGTCTTTTAAGTTTTCTAGCAGGAGGATGAGTGCTTCCATCCTCATGTGAAGCTGACCCACTAGTCATGAGGAACATAGGAGAGGGCCTCAGCCGTTCCTTGTCACTCCTTGTCGTAAATGGCATATTGGCAAGTTTACGCTTCTCCTCAGACGATTTTAATTTTGATTTTTGGGTCATTTTACTGAACTTTTGTTTTTTGGATTTTACATGCTCTCTAATATGACATTGGGCATCGGCCTTGGCAGACGACGTTGATGGCATTTCATCGTCTCGGCCATGACTAGTGGCAGCAGCTTCAGCATGAGGTGGAAGTGGATCTTGATCTTTCCCTATTTTACCCTCCACATTTTTGTTCTCCATTTTTTAATGTGTGGAATTATATGCCAGTAATATATTTATCAATAGCAATGACCTACTACTATATATACTGCGCACAAAAACTGAAATGCACCACAGGTATGGATGGATAGTATACTTGACGACACAGAGGTAGGTAGAGCAGTGGCCTACTGTACCGTACTGCTATATATTATATACTGGTGGTCAGCAAACTGTGCAAAACTGAAATGCACCACAGGTATGGATGGATAGTATACTTGACGACACAGAGGTAGGTAGAGCAGTGGCCTACTGTACCGTACTGCTATATATTATATACTGGGGGCCAGCAAACTGTGCAAAACTGAAATGCACCACAGGTATGGATGGATAGTATACTTGACGACACAGAGGTAGGTAGAGCAGTAGCCTACTGTACCGTACTGCTATATATTATATATACTGGTGGTCAGCAAACTGTGCAAAACTGAAATGCACCACAGGTATGGATGGATAGTATACTTGACGACACAGAGGTAGGTAGAGCAGTGGCCTACTGTACCGTACTGCTATATATTATATACTGGTGGTCAGCAAACTGTGCAAAACTGAAATGCACCACAGGTATGGATGGATAGTATACTTGACGACACAGAGGTAGGTAGAGCAGTGGCCTACTGTACCATACTGCTATATATTATATACTGGTGGTCAGCAAACTGTGCAAAACTGAAATGCACCACAGGTATGGATGGATAGTATACTTGACGACACAGAGGTAGGTAGAGCAGTGGCCTTCTGTACCATACTGCTATATATTATATACTGGTGGTCAGCAAACTGTGCAAAACTGAAATGCACCACAGGTATGGATGGATAGTATACTTGACGACACAGAAGTAGGTAGAGCAGTGGACTACTGTACCGTACTGCTATATATTATATATACTGGTGGTCAGCAAACTGTGCAAAACTGAAATGCACCACAGGTATGGATGGATAGTATACTTGACGACACAGAAGTAGGTAGAGCAGTGGCCTACTGTACCGTACTGCTATATGTTATATACTGGTGGTCAGCAAACTGTGCAAAACTGAAATGCACCACAGGTATGGATGGATAGTATACTTGACGACACAGAGGTAGGTAGAGCAGTGGCCTACTGTACCGTACTGCTATATATTATATACTGGTGGTCAGCAAACTGTGCAAAACTGAAATGCACCACAGGTATGGATGGATAGTATACTTGACGACACAGACTCGAGGTAGATAGAGCCAGTGCCAGATTAAGGTCCAAATGGGCCTGGAGCTGAAATTTCAAAAGGGCCTATTATGCGCTGCTGCTGGAGGTGTGACTAATGATGTGGGGGCAGTGCCGTAACTAGGCATTTTAGCGCTGTGTGCAAGAAACGACAGTGGCGCGCCCCCCCTCCATGTAAGATAGGGGCAGTGCGCGCCGTAGGCGCGCTTCAAATTTATAGGGGCGTGGCTTCACGGGGAAGGGGCGTGGCCACAAAATAATAGCAATTCATACTACGGTGCACAGTAGCGCCACTACACCAGGTAGAGCCCCTTTTATACATTACAGCAGACAGCGTCCCCCTTTTTACACATTACAGCAGCCAGTCCCCCTTTTTACACATTACAGCAGCCAGTCCCCCTTTTTACACATTGCGGCAGCCAGGCCCCCTTTTTACACATTGCGTCAGCCAGACCCCTTTTTACACATTGCGGCAGCCAGTCCCCCTTTTTACACATTGCGGCAGCCAGTCCCCCTTTTTACACATTGCGGCAGCCGGTCCTCCTTTTTACACATTGCGGCAGCCGGTCCTCCTCTTTACACATTGCGGCCGCCGGTCCCCCTTTTTACACATTGCGGCAGCCAGGACTCCTTTTTACACATTGCGGCCGCCAGTCCCCCTTTTTACACATTGCGGCAGCCAGGCCCCCTTTTTACACATTGCGTCAGCCAGGCCCCCTTTTTACACATTGCGTCAGCCAGTCCCCTTCTTACACATTGCGGCAGCCAGTCCCCCTTTTTACACATTGCGGCAGCCAGTCACCCTTTTTACACATTGCGGCAGCCGGTCCTCCTTTTTACACATTGCGGCCGCCAGTCCCCCTTTTTACACATTGCGGCCGCCAGTCCCCCTTTTTACACATTGCGGCAGCCAGGACCCCTTTTTACACATTGCAGTCGCCAGTCCCCCTTTTTACACATTGTGGCCGCCAGTCCCCCTTTTTACACATTGCGGCAGCCAGGACCCCTTTTTACACATTGCGGCAGCCAGGACCCCTTTTTACACATTGCGGCAGCCAGGCCCCCTTTTTACACATTGCGGCAGCCAGGCCCACTTTTTACACATTGCGGCAGCCAGGACCCCTTTTTACACATTGCGGCAGCCAGGACCCCTTTTTACACATTGCGGCAGCCAGGCCCCCTCTTTACACATTGCGGCAGCCAGGCCCCCTCTTTACACATTGCGGCAGCCGGGCCCCCTTTTTACACATTGCGGCAGGCAGTCCCCTTTTTACACATTGCGGCAGGCAGTCCCCTTTTTACACATTGCGGCAGACGGTGTCCCCCTGAGAGAGAGAGAGAGAGAGAGAGAGAGATACTTACCTTCTCCCCGCTGACAGGCTCCTCGTGCTGGCAGCTCCCTCGGTGCAGGCAGGTGAGAAGGAGGAGGAGGGAGGGGGAGCAGGGAGCCGCAGAAGCGCTATGTCATTGGTAGTAAGCGCCGCTGCAGCATCCCCCTCTTCTTTCGTATTGGCTGCCTGGCGCTGCTGTGGATGCTGGGATGAAGGAACCGCATCCCAGCATCCACAGCAGCGCCGGGCAGCCAATACAGAAGGAGAGGGGGATGCTGCAGCGGCGCTTACTACCAATGAAATAGCGCTGCTGCGGCTCCCTGCTCCCCCTCCCTCCTCCTCCTTGTTTGCTGCCCGGCGCACACAGCAGAGGCGGCATGTAATGAGTCAATTTGACTCATTACATGCCGCTGGCCGTGCGCCCTCAGGGCAACTGCGCTGTGTGCCAAGCCCACTTTGCACACACGTATTTATGGCCCTGTGTGGGGGAATGACCAGTGGTGTGGGGGAGTGGTCTGCGTAAATGGGCGTGATGTGAACAAAATTAAGAAAAAGGTGCCTACCTATAAAGGTGAGAAGTCCGCCAGTGAAAAGGCATCCTCCCTGCGGCATCCGCTCCAGGAGACTTCCAGGGCCGCTCCCTGAGTTCCCGGCTAATGACGTCCCTCCCCCCAGTGCGCGTGTTGTCATGACAACACTCCACGCTGGATGGGAGCATGTGGGGTCCATGCAGGGTGCTTTTTTCAAGGCTCTATGCTGTTTGTTCTACAGCATAGAGCCCTGAAGAAAGCGCCCTGTGCGGCACTGAAACGTTGGCAAGCTATGCCCTAATTGCATTTTTGCCACACTAAAGCACTATTTTTTTCACCAAGTCCACTGAGTGTCGCATGGTTCTTATACATCGTGAGGAGGGAAGTGACAGCCCCACTCCAGAGCAGACATCTTTTGTCTGCTTTGAGAAAGTTGCTCGAGTGGCACCGAAACGTAAGCCACATGACTTTGATGTAATGATACTTTTCCACTAAAGATTTTCTACATCTACTTGGAGTGCCGCAGTTTATTCGACACATTACACATTAACTGCTCAGTGATGGCACCCTGCATATAAGGATTCCAGCAAAGAGTGCTTTTTCATTCACATGGACTAATATATATATCTGGTAACAAAGGGGTTAGGATATGTCCCTGCGCACAAATGCCGCCAACCCAAGGTCTATCCTAGTGTGTCACCTAACACACTGAAATAATGCTAGAAAGGGAATATTAGAATAATCCCTAGGTGGCGCAAATAGTAAAAAGTCCAAAGAAATTACCCGTGTGGGCTAAAGTCCGTTCCTTTTCATACAAGTGAGTTCATATATGAATCCGTCGTCCAAAGATGATGTATGAAAAAAAACACAATATAAACACAAATGTTCAGTACAGTCTCTGTGGGTATTAGAGGAACAAAATGTACACCCAGGTTCCTTCGACTATTCAGTACTTGGGATGTGCAGTTCTACTCGTAAGGTCCACCTCAGTGACTCGCATAAATGGACTGCTTACATGTGCTTACTTCTAAAACAATTGTATAAATCACATCAAGGTTTCTTTCACCCATACAAATGCAGTATCCAAAATAATCAAGCACCCACGAGTAGGTCTCTGGGTATATAGGATGCTCACGTGTATGCTTACTTCAAGGTGCGGTGTACTTTCACATCAAAGGTTTCTTTCGATGTTTTCCGCTGTCTTTCTCCTCTATTCCTTCAATTTTACTTCATGCTCAATAAAAAGCAATTATTACCAGCAGCCTATCGTCTTCCCAGCAGCAGCAAAGCTCCCCCCCACACGGGTAATTTCTTTGGACTTTTTACTATTTGCGCCACCTAGG